>NW_027636163.1:0-135655 GCF_903797595.1 Erithacus rubecula
ACAGAGGGACAATTTGGAGGGCATGTTGGGGTGTTAGCCATCGCTCCCCTTCCCATAGATTTCCCCTTCCCCTGGCACTCCTGAGGATTTCCTTTAATATTCTGTGGTTTGAAGGGATGGTGCTTGGACCTGGAGCTTGCTCCCCAAACTCCAGCTCTGGTCCCACTGTGGAAATGACTGTAGGAAAGGAGCATCCCACCATGGGGCATTCCTGGCCCAACTCTAGACACAAAGAGTGTGGAACTGAAGGCCCACACACTGCTGTGCACGTGGTGCCACCTTTCAGAACACAGAAACCCAAAATGTTTTCATGGGCATCTCTAACTGCAGAGCGGCAGCTGGCGTCTGCTCCTCTCCAGAGCCGGGAACTGCCCCTGGTGCTTCAGCACATGGCACTTCCTGCTGGGATTTGCAACCAATAATGCAACATCCTGAACTGCAAGGGATGCACAAGGGCCATCAAGGCCAACTGCTGGCCCTGCCCAGGACACCCCAACACTCGCCCCTGGGCCTGAAAGCATTGTCCAAATGCTGCTGGAGCTCTGGCAGCCGTGGCTCAGGACCGTTACCTCGGGAGCCGCTCAGTGCCCATCACCCTCTGAGCAAAGAATCTTCTCCTGATCTCCAGCCTGACCCTGCCCTGGCACAGCTTCAAGCCCTTCCCTGGGGTCTTCTCACTGCTCAGCAGAGCTCAGAGGTTGGTGCCTGCCCTCCAGTGCCCCTCAGGAGGAAGCTGCAGACTGCTATGGGGTGTCCTGCAAGTGCCTTCAGCCTTGTCAAACTTCATGTGGTTGATGATTGCCCCTCTCTCGGATTTCTTAAGGTCTCTCTGCCCTTGAGCAAGTCAACAGCTCCTTCCAATTTAGTGCTGTCTGCAAACTACTTACTATTCCTTCAAGTCCTGCCTCCAGGTCCTTCATGAGGATGTTGAAGAGCACAGGGCTGAGGGTGGAGCCCTGCAGACCCCACTGGTGACAGGTCACCAGTCTGGTGTCACCCCAGGCACTGTCACCTGTGCCTGACCCATGAGCCAGCTGCTCACCATCACATGGCATGTTTATTGAACTGGGGGCTGGAACACTTTCTCCAGAGGGATTCTGGCAGAGACAGCATCTAAAGCTTTACTGGAATTCAAAAAGACGACATCAGCTGTCTCCATCAACTCGGTGGGTTACACTGTTGTAAAAGGCAAGCAGGATTGAGCAGGACTTTCCCCCTCCTGAAGCCACATTGCCTGTGACCAGTGACTGCATTGACCTCCAGATGTTCTTCAATGCCTCCCTGAATAACCTTCTCCATCATTTTAGCAGGCATTGAAGTGATACTGACAGGCCTGTGGTGCCCAGGGTCACCCTTTCTGACCTCTTGGAAAAATTAGCCAGCATTCAGTCAGGTTGGACATATCCAGATTCCTGAAACTCTTTCAAAAATGATCAAGAGAGGCCTTGTGAAAATATCAGCAGTTCTTTGTTGATTATTAGATGTAAAGGATTAACCTGGTTAAGACGTTCAGCTGTGCTGCTTGTTACAGTAAATAGATTTTTCACACTGTTTCATTCATGTGGATACAAAGCTGTTTATCATGGGCACTAGCAGCTTCCCACAAAGAACTGCCTAGAGATATTCAAGTCACTGCTCCAGCAGTGGATAATCCATGAAAAGCAATCACCATGTGTAGTGCTTAAGTTTAACTGGCTTGTTTGGTGAAAGATACATTTAATTCCTTCTCTCCTGGCCCAGTCCTGTAGCACCCAGGCAGAGACATGGCTTTGTTTGACTGGATGGAACTGGGCTTGGTAAATAACTAAACCACTATGTAAAAGATTTTTGTGGACTTTCACCCATGGCTTGTGCTTGGCTTAGTGCAGACACAACCTCCACATTTAGGCTGGGAATACTTACAGGGTGTCCCACCTCTTCATTTTACTGCTCTTGAAATCACTTGGGTATCTCAGTCACCATGTAGGGCACTGTTTGGTAGCAGTGTGTGCCCACCCTGACCATCATCTCTGGGTTCAGTTTGGTTTAGAGCTATAGATTCTACATGCTGTCCCATTGTATAACTGATAAAATTACATCATCCCATTGGGAAATGCTCCAGCCAAGAAGAAGAGCCTAGCATTACCTACCTAGATAAAAAAATGTGATTTTGAAGACCAAGGTAGCCTTCTTTCCACTATATTCCAGAGGAAAGCCAAACCTTTCCACATCATCACTAAACCTTCAAAAAAATACCCTGCAGCCTTCTACAAAAGCACTGTTTCAACTAAACCACACCTGTCACTCCAAGGGGGCTGCAGCCACCATTTAATGACTGCTACCAACACCCTGACTGACAGGATGTCAGGTTGTATTCTGACTCTGTCAGTGTTTCAGAGTTGTTCTTTGTAATACTGTATTTCTATTTCAATCTTCCTAGCAAAAAAAAAAAAAAAAAAAAAAAGAACTGTTACTCCTAATTCCCATATCTTTGCCTAAAAGCTGCTTAATATAAAAAACTATAATAATTCAGAGGGAGAAGGTTCACATTCTCCATTTCAAAGAGAAGCTCCTGTCTTTCTTAGCAAACACCTGTCCTCCAAAACAAGACACAACCCCTTATTGCCGGGGCCCTGAGGGCAAGAAGAACTGCAGCACAACCAGCTGGAAAAACACATCAAACCTCTGTGACTCTCCTGCAGAGGCAAGCAGGGAGAGCAGAGGCAGCTGGGCACTCAGGAAAGCCTTCTCACCCAGCACAGCTCTGCTCCTCCCAGGGAGCAAAATCCTGGGGCAGCCACCCTCAGGTGCTGTGCTGGGCAGAGGGAAATGACCATGCATCAGGGGAGAAGTGTCCCTGCTGTGCCACAGCTCTCACTGCACAGGGAGCTCCTGTCCTGCACCACACAACCCTGGGGGCAGAGGCTCTGCTGGCTGGGAGAGGAGACCAGGGGGTCTGGCTCAGGGGACGGTGTCTGCATTGCTGGGGATCACAGCAGCTTTCCAAGTTCTCTCTCCCATGACATTTCATTGGAGTTTCACACTGCTCCCCTCCTGTGTGGCTGCTGCTGGGAGCCATCCCTGCAGGAACTGTTTCTCTGCCCTCAGATCTTTCCCTGTTATGGGGAACAGACCCCAACACCAACTGCTATCTGCTCAGCTCTGACCTGAAGAAACCTCCTGGTTTCAGGCCCTCCAGGGAGTTACTCTTACCAGAAGGAAGCTGCTGGGGCAGTGATCTGTTACGGGCACTCACAGGGGTTCCTGGTGAATTCCAGGGTGTCTCTGGGGCTCTAAAGTGCTGTGAGGTCCCCAGCAGTGACAGGGGCTCCATGATGACATCCCAGAGATCTGTCTAGGCACCCAAAGAACAGCGAGGTCACAGGTGTCCATTGTGACATCACAGGGATCTCCAGGTTTCCAAGGAACCAGGAGCTCGTACAGCCACGGGGTCTCTGTGTGTGTGTGCTGGTGCTTGAGGAGATCCGAACTGCTCCGAGCCTTTTTCCCACACTCGCAACACTGGTAGGGCCATTCCCCAGTGTGGATCTTCTGGTGGGAGGTGAGATTGGACCTATCAATGAAGCTCTTCCCACATTCCAAGCATTTGTAGGGCCATTCCCCAGTGTGCACGTGCCGGTGGCTAAGGAGGCCAAAGCTGTCTCTGAAGCTCTTCCCACATTCCCCACAGCTGTAGGGCCATTCCCCCGTGTGCACCTGCTGGTGGGAGGTCAGCTTGGACTTAGTGATGAAGCTCTTTCCACATTCCAAGTATTTGTAGGGCCATTCCCCCGTGTGCACTCGCTGGTGGTGGAGGAGGTGGGAGCCATGCTTGTACCTCTTCCCACATTCCCCACACTCGTAGGGCCGCTCTCCTGTGTGCATCCAAAAGTGCTTGTTGAGGCTGGAGCACCAGCTGAAGCTCTTCCCACATTCTGAGCACTTGGAGGGCTTCTCCCTGACATGATGCTGCTCAGGGAGCACCAGGTCCGAGCTGCAGCTGGATCTCTGGTCACCTTCCTCACCCAGGGTGGCTCTTCCCTCCACAGACAACCCTGGGCTGGGTTTGCAGCCCCGACTCGGGCAGGATCTCTGGGCCTCCTTCTCCCTGTTGAATTCTTGTGCCATGGATCCACTGTAAATGGCCTCTTGCCCGAGGCTGGGCCACGGGTATTTGTTTTCCCTGGTCTCTGTTCTCAGCTCTGGGGGAGGAAGGACAAGAAGAGGATGGGATTTGCCTCCATGCCAGAGGGAAGGGCAAGGAGGTCCCCTCAGTGTATCCCTGGCAGGAAGGCGTCAGCAGTGAATTTGTCCTGCAGCAAGATGGAGCAGGACACAGGGGGAAAGGGGCACTGACTTCCTTCTCACCTGCCAGTAGCTGTTGGGCATCTTCCTCTTCCTTAGCCCCCTCCTCCTCCACGGGACCAAGGTTTGCGAATGGAAAATCTCAGTTTGGGAGGCAGGGAGAGAGAATGGCCCTGCAGTAAAAGCACTCCTCCTTCTGACACGCCCTTCCTTCTCCTCTCATTGCTTCTCTTCCTCCCACTCCTCGCCCAACTCTGCTGGGCACTGGCACACAAAAGCAGCCAATCTTTATTACTGGGAATTTCAAATTGGATGCTCTACTCGAGGCACTGGGACTGGTACTGTAAGCACTGGGAATGACAGGGCGACAGGAGGAAGCGATGCTTTGAGACCTGGAAAGGAACTGGGAGCTCTTTCCCTGCCAGTGCCACTCTTACTGGGAGCACTGGGAGGGAACTGGGAGCAAAGAGCGACTGAAAACAGCTATGGCTGGTGGTGGGCGGGGTCAGAGCTGTGGGCGTGGTTATGCAAATCCAGGAGCAATCGCACACTGGGATTGGTGGGCGGGAGCAGCAAGGGGTTGCTGCGGTCACATGAGTGGCGTGAGGGGAACGGAGCAATGGCGGCGGCGTCCGGTGAGAGGGAACAAGGATAGGGAATGGGGACAGGGAGCAGGAATGGGGACCGGGATTGGGAATGAAGACAGGGACTGCAAATAGGACCGGGTATGGGGACAGAGAGAAGGAAGGGGAACAGGGACTGGGAATGGGGACAGGGACTGGGATTGTGACCAGGGAGCGAATGAGAACCGGGACCGTGAATTGTGGACATGGAATGGAGATAGGGACCACGACTAGGGACCAAGACCTGGAATACAGGACAGGGACTGGGAATGGGAACGGGAATGCAGACTGGGACTGAGAATGGGACCTGGAATGAGGGACTGGGACTGGGAATGGGAATAGGGACCAGGTATGGGACCAGGAATGGGAATAGGGACCAGGAATACAGGAGAGGGACAGGGTACGGGACTGGGAATGGGACTAGGGAAGGGGACAGGGAGAGGGAATGTGTACAGGGACTGGGAATGGCAATGGGAATAATGGAAATGGGACTGAGAATGGGCCTGGGTGTGGGAATGGGACCAGGAAGAAGGACAGGGTCCGAGAATTTGGCACCTAGAATGGGGACAGGGACCTGGGCTACAAGACTGAAACCGTGAAGGGAACCAGGAATAAGGGACAGGGACCAGGACTACAGGATCGATAGCAAGACTGAGAATGGGATGGGGAGTGGGGACAGGTACTGGGAATGGGGACAGGGACCAGGAATGAGGACCGGGACCAGGAGTTGTAGACTTGGAATGGGGATACGGACCATGATTAGGGGACCAAGACCTGAAATACAGGACAGGGACTGGGAATGGGAACAGGAATGCAGACTGGGACTGAGAATGGGACCTGGAATGAGGGACTGGGACCCGGAGTGGGAACAGGGATCCAGTATGAGACTAGAAAAAGGGACAGGCACAGGGAATGTGTACAGGGACCAGAAATGGCAATGGGAATAATGGAATGGGACTGAGATTGGGACTGTGTGTGGGAATGGAATGGGAAGGAGGCAAGGATTGGGAATTTGAGACCTAGAATCGGGACAGGGTCCTGAACTACAAGATTTAAAGTGGGAAGGTATTATAAATAATCAGGGCCAAGGCCTTTATTAAAATGCAGCTCTTTCATTAAGGGGGAGTTGCGGGAAGGCCACCACCTGCTGCTGCCACAGAACCAGTCTCAGATTTGGAGAAGAGGTCCTCATGCCATCCCATCCATAGACAGGATGGGGAGTTCCAGCCCTCACACGCACATAGAAAACTCTGCTTGGCTTGGCTTGTCTAGGGTTGGCATCTTGTTGCACTACTTTTTAGGTAACATCCAGTTAGATAAGGACTTCTTCTAGCAGGTTGTGATTTTTCTAGCTGTCTGGTATTAGTTGTGCTTATGTATTAGGTGTCACTTTGCTATTCTTGAGGCGTTTTTGTCTGGATTGGACTTCCACTGAAGAGGTGTTTCTTGGGAGTTTTGGAGACTTTGCATATGGGGGCAGCGTCTTTTGATTGACAGGGAGCAGCAGCAGGCGGCTGGAAGTGAGGTGAGGGGACAGGGTGGAAGTAGGAAGTGATTGAACCAGAACTGGGATTAATTGGGGAGTACAAACAGAGGGTGAACTGGGGGATACAAAACATGCACATCAAGAACGGAAAGTAGCTTAACATTTTAACAGAGGGGACAACTCTTAAAAATTACTTTTAACAATTCAACATTGTTTTTTACTATTTGTAACCCTTAATTTATGGCTGCTGAACTTCTTTATTTATTTCATTGCTCAGCTGCTCCTTTTGTGATTCTTTGCTGCTCTGAACTTTAGAAAATGACACTGATTCCTTCCGTTGGTGTCTGTGTCTTTGGAGCTGACCTTGCCGACTGGAAAAACCAAATTGGCATAGTCTGGCTGGATCACAGCAAAATGTCACTTTTTAAATGTCAGTGTGAGGAATCAGAGCCATGTGGAATTGCTGGATGCAAAGCCCTTCCCTAGAGTTGCTGTCTCTGCACTGGGCTGAGGTCAGAGCAGCCTGTGAGCAGTGGGGCAGTCAGTTAAAAGAGGCTGAACCACTGGATGTCTTCAAATGCATCCAAAAACTGCATATGGAAAAAGGAGAAGAACTTGTGGGTTTGGGATGATGAGGGTGGATTTTGTTAAGATCATATTGGAAACAGCACCAACAGAAGGAACAGTTTTTGTTGGAACACTCCCACGTGGAACCACAGAAAAAGTTTTAATCTTGAGCTTGAAATTCTTTGTGCTAGTGAAATAAAAATGATATAATATTATATATGGATATATCTATTAATTATAATCAGATAATATATTTATTTGTAGATCAAGTAAATAATAATAATGTGAAATAATGCTGACAATACTAATGTGTTAGCTCTGGTTGCTCAGGGATGTAACACTAAATGCCCTACAGAAAAGCATTAACAAGGACATGAAGGTCACTGGTAAAAGTTGTGAGATTGTTTATAAGGAATAAAGGAGGGAGGGATGAAATTGACTGTTTAATGGGATTTGCTGATACTGTGATGTGGAATGTGTTGTCTGTTGCTGTGGAAAACACAGTGATGGAGACTGCTGGGTTTTTCATATACCAGACTATCCACAAACTGCAGGACTGGTTGAACAGATGAATGTTTGTTAAGAGAGCAGTTGAAAAAATGAGGAGATGAGAGCCTGTCCTGATGGCAACCCATCTCCAGATGTGCTCCATACCCTTAACAATGGGCCCACAGGGAAATGGAAAGCCCCTGGGTGTGCATGGCTGCACCAGTTTGCAAATGCAGCCATGGCCAGTGAGACTTGGACTTGCTGGGAAATTGTTCTGGGTGTGATGGCCCCTGACAGGGGCCCCCAGAGGCTGCAGGGATGCACTGGGATGCACTGGAATTAATTAGGATAAATCAGAAGCAAATGAGAGTTCTCAGTACAGAAAGAGCAATTCTGATTCCTCCAGGACACTTTGGTTGGGCAGCTGCTCACTGGAGCTTGGCCTTGCAAAGTGTTCCTGTCACAGGAACAGTAATTGCTGCAGATTGTCAAGGAGAAATCAAAGTAATCCTTTTCAACCATAGTGAGCAAGATTGGATTATGTAGCCCCATGGCACAGCAACACAATTATTGATATTCCAGTTTTGAAACCAATAGTGTGAAAAGGAGCTGCACCTCAAATCAATATTGTTTGTGGAGATAAAGGGTTTGGATCCAGCAGCCCTAAAAATGGAACCAGAGTGTGGGTGCAGAGCCAAATGGCCTCCTGAGCCAGCTGGAGGAACAGCTCTGAGCAAGGACAGCACTGTCTGAATTCTGAAACCTGGGCAGGAGCCATGGGAATGTGTCCCTGCAGCCAAGTGCTCTGTGTGAGAACAAGTGGATGTTATGGGATGTTGTTTTACAGATCCTGCCAGACCAAATCTCCCTGTTTGCCCCAAGGTCCCCTTTGGAAAATGCTCTGACCCACGGTGCTCCATGTGAAGGCTGATGTGACACTGAGGGACTTCCACAGGAATTCCAACCAGGAGCCTGGGGCCCCTCAGGGGCTGGGACCCAGCCCTCCCCAGCTGGAGGGGAAAGGACCCACCAAGCCTTGTCAGGCACAGGCAGCATGGTACAGCTGAGCAGCAAAGGACCTGGGGACATTATTCTGGAATTAAAAAGGCACCAGCTCCATGGACAATGGAATTATTGTTCCTGACCCGGATGAGATGGAGGAAAAAGGATGAGCAGCCTTGTCACTAAAGTGCTGCTTGTGTCTGTGAGTTGTATCTTGAGAGTCAGCCAGAACCTTTGTTTGCCAGAGACACCTCTAGAGTTTCACCAAGGATTAGTCAGGAAATTATAATGAAAATTTAAAGAGTAGCCAAAATACTCAATGTAACTAATTGCTGGATGTGTTCTCAGCTCATGTTGGGAGGAATGGGGTTCCCTTGGGGGGCCCCCCTGTGGGGTGGCCAGAGCACTGTCCATGGGCTCTGACTCGTAACGGAGTCAGTGCAGGGACAGTTAAAGAAAACTGTGCTGTGGAACAAAGGAATGCAATTACCAGTTTGACAGGATTCACTCAAGTTTCCTTTCAGTAGAAACCGACCCCTGATAGAGTTGGAGGGCACAATGTGAAAGGAATTCTGTGCTTTGCCCTCACTGCCAATATCAGTAGAACAGACAGCCAAAGACTCTTGTTCACCCTGTGCCCGATGTGCACTGCCTCCTCCTGTGGAGTTTATATTAATGAGCTGCATTGATTATTAGAAGAAGCAGAAAATGATACTGTGAAAATGTCCAACAGCACATCCTGTGCCTCTAACAGACACAAATGGGGCACTACAGAACTGCCTGGCCTTGGATTATCTGCTTGCTGGCCAAGGAGGAGCCTGGGCTGCCGTGGGACAGGAATGTTGCACTTCTGTCAGTGGTGAGTTTGAAGTCCAACAGTCAGGAATCACCTCGATGGAAAGAGCAGTAGAAAAACAGGTACCGCAGCCACCCCCTCTTCAGTAGTGCTGATTCCTTGTGGACAAGACCAGTACTGCAGGGCCCCCCCCGCCTTCAGCAGTGCTGCCCCCTTGAGGGCCAAACTGGTACTGCAGGCTCCACGCCCCAGAAGTGCTGTCCCCTTGTGTATGAAACCGGCACTGCAGCTCCCCACCCAGTAGTGCGGCTTCCTTGTGGACAAAACCAGTACCACCGCCCCACCTCCTCACTAGTGCCGCCCTCTTGTGGGCAAAACCGGTACTGTAGCCCCCTTCCCCCGGAAGTGCTGTCCCCTCGTGGACAAAACCGGCACTGCAGCTTCCCCTCACAGTAGTGCTGCTTCCTTGTGAAAAAAACAGGTACTGCAGATCCCCCACCCAGTAGTGCTGTCCGGGTGTGGACAAAAACGGTACTTCTGCCCCTCCCCCCCCCCATCACTAGTGGTGTCCCCTTGTGGACAAAATGGGTACAGCAGTTCCCCCTCCTTCAGCAGGGCTGCTGCCTTGTGGACCAAACAGGAATTGCCAACCCCCTTCAGTAGTGCTGCCCCCTTGTGGACAGAACAGGTACTGCGGCACCCCCCCCAAAAAGCAGTAGTGCTGCTTTCTTGTGGCCAAACACAGTAGTGCAACCTCCCCCCCCAGTAGTGCTGCCCCCTTGTGGACAAACCGGCACTGCAGCTCCCCCCCCGAGTAGTGCTGTCAACGTGTAGACAAAACCGGTACGGCAGCCCCCTCCTCCTTACTGGTGCTGCCTCCTTGTGGATAAAACTGGCACCCTACCTCCCCCCCAGTATAGCTGCACCCTTGTGGATAAAACCAATACTGCAGCACCCCCTCCCTTCAGTAGCACAGCTTCCTTGTGGAGAAAACCAGTGCTGCAGCCCCTGCCCAGCAGTGCTGTCCCCTTGTGCAGAAAACCGGTACTGCAAGCCCCCTTTTCAGTAGTGCTGCCTCCGTGTGGACAAAGCCGTTACTGCCGCCCCCTGTCCTTCAGTAGTGCTGTCCCCTTAGGGACAAAATGGCTACTGGTGCTACCCCCCCTTTCAGCAGTGCTTCCCCCTTGTGGACAGAACAGGTACTGTGGCCCCAACCAGTCATGCTGCTTTCTTGTGGACAGGAGAGATACTGCAGCTCCAACAAGTAGTGGTGCTTTCTCATGGACAAAGCCAGTATTGTAACGTTCCCCCAATAGTGGTGCCCCCTTGTGGACAAAACCGGTACTGCAGCCCCACACCCAATAGTGCACCCCCCTTGTGCGCAAAACCAGTACTGCACCAACCCCCTATTAGTCCTGTCCCCTTGCGGAAAAAACTGGTACCGCCGCCCCCCACTCTTCAGTAGTGCTGCTCTCTTTTAGACAAAAACGATACCGCAGCAACCCCTTTAAGTAGTGCTGTCCCCTTGTGGACAAAACCGGTACTGCAGCCCCCCCTTCGGTATAGTTGCTTCCTTGTGGACAAAACCAGTACTGCAGCCCCCCCTTCCTATTAGTGCTGTCCTCTTGTGGACAAAAGAGGTACTGAAGCCCCCCCCCCCAGCAGTGCTGATTCCTTGTAAACAGAACAGGTACTGCAGCCCCCCGCACCAGTAGTGCTGCCCCTTTTTGGACAGAACAGGTACTGCGGCCCCCCACCCAGTAGTGCTGCTTCCTCATGGACAAAACCGGTACTGCAACTCCCCCCCCCCCCCAAAAGTAGAGCTGCCCCCTTGTGGGCAAAACAGGTACTGCAACCCCACCCCCAGAAGTGCTGACCCCTTGTGGACAAAACTGGTACCGCAGGCCCTCCCCCCTCAGTAGTGCTTCCCCTTTGTTGACAAAACCGGTACTGCAGCCCCACCCTCTCAGTAGTGCTGCCTCCTTGTGGACAAAACAGGTACGGCAAGCTCCCACCCCCAGCAGTGCTGACCACTTGTGGAGAAAACCGGTACTGCAGCCCCCCATCCCAGTTGTGCTGACCTAATGTGGACAAAACCGATAGTGCCGCCCCCTGCCCAGTAGTGCTGCCCCCTTGTCGACAAAACCGGTACTGTAGCCCCCTCCTCTTCACTAGTGCTGCCCCCTTGTGCACAAAACTGGTACTTGCAGCCCCCCCACACCAGTAGTTCTGACCCCTTGTGCACAAAACCGGTACCGCAGCCTCCAAACGAGTAGTGCTGCCCCTTTGTGGACAAATCCAGTACAGCAGCCCACACCCCCAAAACCAGTACTGCAGCCCCTCCTTCCTCACTAGTGCTGCCCCCTTGTGGACAAAACAGGTACTGCAGCCCCACCCCCAGTAGTGCTTTCCCCTTGTGGACAAAACTGGTACTGGCCACCCACTCCCAGTAGTGCTGTCCCTTTGTGGACAAAACTGGTACCGTCGGCCACCCCCTTCAGTAGTGCTACCCTCTTGTGGACAAAACCGGTACTGCAGTCCCCCTACATGTAGTGCTGCATCCTTGTGGACAAAACAGGTACTGCAGCCCCAACCCAAATCGTGCTGCCCCTTTGTGGACAAAACTGGTACTGCAGACCCCCTTCAGTAGTGCTGCTTCCTTGTGGACAAAACAGGTACTGCAGTCCCCCCCCCAATAGTGCTGTCCCCATGTGGACAAAACCCATACTTCAGCCTCCCACTCCCAGTAGTGGTGACCCGTTGTGGACAAAACTGGTATTGCAGCCCCCCTCTACACTAGTGCTGCCCCCTTGTAAACAAAACCGCTACTGCAGCCCTGCCTCCCTCAGTAGTGCTGACGTGTTGTGGAGAGAACCAGTACTGCAGCACCCCCGCCTGGTAGTGCTGCCCCCTTGTGGATAAAACCGGTACTGCAGCTCCCCCTTTTCAGGAGTGCTGCCCCCTTGTGGATAAAACCGATCCTACAGCCCCCCCCCTTCAATAGTGCTGTTCCTTTGTGGACAAAACAGGTATACAGCCCACCCCTTAGAAGTGTTCCCCCCTTGTGGATAAAATCCGCACTGCAGTCTCCCCACCAGTAGTGCTGTATCCTTGTGGACAAAAAAGGTACTGTAGCCCCCTGCTCCTCACTCGTGCTGCATCCTTTTGGACAAAACTGGTACTGTCGCCGCCCCCATCCCTTCAGCTGTACTGCCCCCTTGTGGACAAAAGTGGAACTGCAGCCCTCCACACAAATAGTGCTGCTCCCTTGTAAACAAAACCGGTACTTCAATCCCCCCCCCCCCCAGTAGTGTTGCCCCCTTGTGGACAAAAGCCACACTGCACCCCTCCCCCAGAAGTGCTGCCCTATTGTGGAGGCAAGCGGTACTGCTGCCCTCTCCCCTGGTTGTGTTGCCCCCTTGTGGGCAAAACTGGTACTGCAGCCCACCTTCCACTCAGTAGTGCTGCCCCCTTGTGGAACAAACATGCGCTGCAGCCCCTCCTTCCTCACTAGTACTGCCCACTTGTGGGCAAAACTGGCATGGCAGCCCACCTCCAGCAGTGTTGACTCCTTGTATACAAAACCGGTACTGCACCACCCCCCCAGTAGTGCTTTCTCCTTGTGAACAAAACTTGTACTGCCAGCCCCCCCCCTTCCAGTAGTGCTGCCCCCATGTGGACAAAACGGGTACTGCAGACCCCCCTTTCAGTAGGTCTTCCTCCTTGTGGACAAACCCGGTACTGTAGCCCTGCTCCTCCTCTCAGTAGTGCTGCCCTGTTGTGGACAAAACAGGTACTGGAGCCCACCCCCCCACAAGTGCTGCCCACTTGTGGACAAAACCGGCATTGCAGCCTGCCCACCAGTAGTGCTGTATCCTTGTGAACAAAACAGGTAAGGCAGCTCCCCCCTCCAGTAGTGCTGTCCTCGTGTGGTCAAAACCGGTACTGCAGCTTCCCCCTCCTCACTAGTGCTGCCCCCTTGTGGAAAAAAAACGATACTGCAGCCCCTCTCTCCTCACTAGTGCTGTCCCCTTGTGAACAAAACTGGTACGGCAGGCCCCCACCCTTAACAGTGCTGCCCCCTGGTGGACAAAACCGCTACTGCGCCCACTCGCTTCCCTCAGTAGTGCTGACCCGTTGTAGACAAAACAGGTACTGCCACCCCCCACCAGTAGTGCTGCCCCCTTGCGGACAAAACCGATACTGCAGGCCCCTCCCCACCAGTAGTGCTGTCCCCTTGTGGAAAAAAACGATACTGCGCCCCCCCCCCATCCCCAGTAGTGCTGCCCCCTCGTGGACAAACCCGGTACTGCAACCCCACCCCCTTCAGTATTGCTGCTTCCTTGTGGACAAAACCGGTACTACCACTTCCTTCCAGTAGTGCTGTCCCCTTGTGGACAAAACCGGTACTGCAGCCCCCCCTTCCTCAGCAGTGCTGCCCACTTGTGGATAAAACTGTTACTGCAGCCCGCCCCCCATTCAATAGTGTTGCCCCTTTGTGGACAAAACTGGAACTGCATCTCCCCCTCCCCAGAAGTTCTTTCCCCTTGTAGACAAAACAGGTACTGCAGCCTCCACCCCCCAGAAGTGCTGTCCCCTCTTGGAAAAAACTGCACTGCAGCTCCCCCCCCAGTAGTGCGGCTTCATTGTGGACAATTGTGGACAAAACCGGTACCAGCCCGCCCCCCTCACCTGTGCCCCATGTGCACTGCCTTGTCCTGTGGAGTTTACATTAATGAGCTGCATTGATTATTAGAAGAAGCAGAAAATGATACTGTGAAAATGTCCAACAGCACATCCTGTGAGCTCCAACAAACACAAATGGGGCTCTACAGAACTGCCTGGCCTTGGATTATCTGCTTGCTGACCAAGGAGGAGCCTGGCCTGCCATGAGACAGGAATGTTGCACTTCTATCAGTGCTGAGTTTGAAATCCAACAGTCAGGAATCACCTCGATGGAAAGAGCAGTAGAAGAGTGGAAGGAAGAAGAGAATTCTTCTTGGTGAGATTGGCTGCCAAACTGGAGGCTGCTGTGAAATGCATTTGTGGCAGCTACTGCAGTCATTGCAGTGTGAGCACTTGGTGTGTTATGATTCCACGTTAGAGCTGTTGCGACACTTTGTGCTGGGAAATGGAGCATTTAGACTTGTCTCAAAAGAGACACAGTCTCAAGAAACAGTGGGGATTTGATAAAGAGCAGAGAGTAGCAACTAATTAGGCATGTTTTAGAAGGAATGTGACTTACAGCTCTGAGTAATGAATGTGAACAGGCCTTAATTGAAGAACAAGAGGCAATGCCTTTATGCCTCCTACCTAAATCTAAGACTCAATTATTGAAAGAATTGTTATGAAGGTTGTAGTTCATGCCTTGGTCAAGGCACTGGTTAAAGTACCAAGGCCTGAGCACCAGGCCCTGAGCCAAAGGTGACCTCTAGATGAACCTTCCAACCAAATGTTATCTTTTTATCTGCTCATTAGTGAGGCATTTTTAGCAACATGGTCTGTGTATCTCTGCATTGGTGAGACATGGATTTACCATTCTGTGTTTAGAAACCAAACAAGGTCCCATCTGGCTTTGTTTGGGGGTGTTTGGTCAAAGTCAACTCTCTTGGTTCCTCCTTGAGTCCTGGCCAGGCTTTGGGAGAAACCAAACAGGAGACTTAAACCAATGTTCCTGCACTAGAAGTGATGTCAGATTCTTTATTCAGCACTGTCAGAGCTGGACCCTCTCCCAGCAGGGTTGGGAGCCTCAGCTGTGGCTGGAGGCACCTGCAGGAATTCCCAGTGTCCGGGAGTGGCTCTGCAGCCCTTGGCTGTGACAGCTTCCCCCAGCTGATGTGTGCACCTGGGTGATGGTAAAGTCTAGGGGTAACTGAGGATGGATCTTTGTAAATCACTGTGGGCAATCTTTGGTAGTGATGATTGGGTGCATTGCTCAGCTTCTCCTTTTGTAATTCTTTGCTAACAATTATGTGCTTTACTGAGGTTCTCCTTGTGTGATTCTTTGCAGTTTTGCATTATATAAATGACACAATTCCTTCAGTTGGTGTCTGTGTCCCTGGTGCTGACCCTGCCCACTGGTGAAACTGAGTCTCATCCTGCTTGTTACCTTGGAAGACAAACACCACCACTCCAAGTGTCCCCTCCTTTCTGCCTTCTTCCCCTCCCTTTATACACTGAGCATGCTGTGCCATGGTCTGGGATATCCCGGGGTCAGTTGGAGTCACCTGTCCTGGCTGTGTCCCCTCCCAACCTCCCCGAAGCCCCAGCCCATCCCCAGCATGGCTGGATGAGGGGCAGGAAAGGCCTTGGCTCTGTGCAGGCTGAGCCAGAATGAAACCATCTCTGTGTGCTCAGCCCTGTGCTCAGCACCCGAGCCCAGCAGTGTCTCAGTGCCAGCGGCCGTGGCATCAGCCCCTCAAGGGCTTTCCATGGCAAGTGCCAGGATAGGTGACCCAGGTGTGCTGTGCCAGGGATGGCTGCCATGGAAACAGTGCCCAGCTGCCCTTTCTGTCTGGCTGAGCTGGCCTTTGGCCCTGGCCCTGGGCTGTGCTGCTGGTCCCGCTGTGCCTGAGCAGCCAGCGCGGCACAGGGCAGGTGCCACGGCACAAGCCCCCAGCCAGGGATCCCCTCTGGCTCTGGGCAGTGACTCCAGCCCTGAGCAAGGGGCCCAGGGCAGGTTTCCATGGCAAGCAGCCATCACAATGGCTCCAGGCCTTGGCTGCCTGGCACCAAACTGAGGAAGGGTCTGTGTGGCTGCTGCCGTGGCCCCTGAGCGCATCCAGGAGCGCCAGTGCCATTGTCCCTGGAACAGCCCCGGCACCGCTTTGTCCTGAGGGTGCCGGGGCAGCCGAGGACACAACAGCTCTGCATGCAAGTGGCCCTGGAGCCTGACTGCAGAAACGGGGCCTTGGGGTGCTGTCCAAGGAAACTTGGGCTGATGAGCATTGCCGTGGCACCCAAACCCAGCAGTGGGGCCAGTGCAGTGTCCGTGGCCACAGTCCCTTGCAATGGCCCGGGGCAGGTTGGGATGATGATCCACCCTCCCAGCTGGCCCAGGGCAGCTCTGCAGGGGTTTTGGTGGTGCCTTGGGCTTGGCACACACTTGAGGAGGGTGTCTGTTTACAATGAGGAAACTTTGTCTTGTAGCAACCTAAACTATTTTATACTCTTTGCTGTGTACAGCCAATTCTCCAAGCACAGCAGGTCTCAGGTGAGTGAGGAGAGACAGGATGGGGCTGGGGAATGTGCAGCAAGGTTGTCCACATTGGGTCACACCTCAAGGCACAGCTTCTCTGAGCAGGTCAGGCCTCCTGAGGAGAGACCATGGATCAATATGAATCACAGAATGCTGCAATCGGGATTATAGCTACCAAGATGGGAAGACGGATCCTTGTGGAGCAGCCAATAGATGTCTGTTGCCGTCTGTGGAGATATCGGGGGTCTCCTCTGAGAAAGACACTTTTGTAGTCCTTTCCCAAAGCGAGTGGCTTCTGTCCAAAATGTGGGAAGGTTTATGGACTATTGTATGTGGAGATCATTACCCTGAGGAACATGTGGAAACAGGACATTTCAAGGCACACCAAACCATCTTTGTTGTTATGAACACACGCAGGGCAGCCCATACTGACCAGTCCATTGTTCTTCCATCTGTGGGAGCTTTGTTGAGTAAGCTCCCCGTGACTAGTTGTCATGAGAAACCAGTCCTGGTAGGCATCACCTGCGGAACAGTCCCTTGGCGTTCCTCCCATCCCTGGCCAGCGCAGGCCTCAGGCGAGGGTCATTGAGCAGAAACAGACGAGAGGCTCAGACGGACTCTCACAACAGGGAATATGGAAATAGCAACTGGAGAGAGAATATGGGATGGAGATACAGAAGATGGGAGAGGGAACAGAAAGGGCCGATGGAGAGATTTTGTGTCAGAGGGGCTCCCAGTGCCCGTCCCTCGAGAGGCCTGGGTTGAGGAGCAGCAAGCGGAGCCGTGCAGCCCAGGGCCGCTCCGTGCCTCGTCTGCCTCCCTGCAGGGCCAAGCCCCCGTGGGACACGCGGCTTCTCCCGCCCAGGCCCTCCATGGGCAGCCGTGTGCCCCCAGGAAACGTCCCTCCCGCTCCAGGCGGGCGCTGCGGGCGCTGCGGGGGCTGTTCCGCTGTCCCTGCCTGAGGCCACGGCCCGAGCACTGAGGGAGATGAGGAGCAGCTCCGTGCAGCAGGAGGCTCAGCCCTGGTGGCCCTGTGGCTCTGCCCTCCTGTGCAGGCACACCAAGCAGCTCGCATGGAGTCTCTGGCTGTGCTTTCCCTGCCCGGCTCGGCTCCCCCAGGCTGGGGCTGGAACGGGACGGCCCCGCTCCCACCGGTCCCGCTCCTCTGGTGCCGCAGCAGCAGCTGCTCGGGGCAGCACAGGGGGATGGAGAAGAAAAGGAAGATGAAGATGATGAAGAATATGAAGACAGCAATGACGATAAAGCAGATGAAGGTGAAGGGAATGAAGAAGAAGACAAAAGTGAAGAACAGGATGATGACAAAGCAGATAAAGATGAAGATCATGAACACTAAGATTATGGCGAAGACCAAGAATAATTTAAAAATTCATATAGAAAGAATGGTAGTATGGATTTAAAATAAGAATAATAGTCATAAGAATTTAGAAATTCATAGATGATTAGGAATATGAATAGGAATAGGAATAAGAATTAAGGAACACATAGAAGAAGCAGAGAAGAATAGATACAATAGCATGTAACAAGTAGTTAGAATAGCTAAGAAGAGTAGGTGGAAAAGAAAGAATTATAAAAAGAAGTATAATTTAAGAATACAGAAATGAAAATAAAATTGAATGAACAAAAAACCCTAGGAAATGTGTTTTCATTACATATTGTGTATTAATATTACAGTATATGATACAAATACATGAATATACAATAAATTGTAATATTGATACATAATAATTTCCCGGCCATGTGAATTCTCTGGGCACTCTGTGCCAGGCCCTGCCCATCCTGCCAGGGAAAATTCCTTCTGAAATCCCCTGAGGGCTGATTCTCTGGAGCCAGGCCGGGTGTGTTCTCAGCAGCCCTGCCTGTCCTGAGCACCCTGTACAGGCCGGGAGGGGTTTCCCCGGTGCAGCCCCAGCTGAGGCAGCAGCAGCTCTGTGCTGTTCCTGACACATCCCTGTGGCAGCAGCTGCACGGGGCTGTGCAGCCAAAGAGCCAGAGCAGCGCACACAGCACTGCAGCAGCAGCGCAGCTCTGGGGCTGGGCTGATCCTGCTGCCTGAAGAACAGGAAAAAAAAAAAGTATAGAATAATATTAGATACTTTAAATACATATTAGAAACAAGAAGAAAAAAAGTAGAAAGAACAAGGAGAGTAAGAGTAAGAATAATAATTGAATAATTCACAAATGATAACTTTTTATTAATAATGTAGGAACAGCCCCAGGGTCTGTACCCTGGCACAGGGACAGCACCCAAGAAGCGGCTGGAGCTGTGCCAGGAGGGATTTAGGTTGGATTTTCGGGCAAGGTTCTCCCCGCAGAGGGTGCAGGGCACTGCCCAGGCTCCCCAGGGATGGGCACGGCCCCGAGGCTGCCAGAGCTCCAGGAGCGTTTGGAGCCTGGGCAGCGCCCTGCTGGCAGCAGGGACCCAGCCCCGCCCCGGGCTCTGTCCCCGCAGCGCCGCAGAGCCCAGGGGACACCTGCGAGAGCGGCTGCAGTGCTCGGCCATTGCTCTGCCGCCACCACTACAGGACCCCCAAAAACACCTCCCGGGGACCCCCCGATGTTCCCCCGAGGGGCATCTGCGGCTCAACTCGGGAGCGCTGCAAGCTCCAAACATCGCCCCGCCCGCACCAGCAGAAAGAATGAAACAGGGAGCCCCAAATATATTTAGTGTCAGTTTCAAATACCCCTCCCCCCTTCAAGAAAAACACCCAGGATATTTGGGGCGAGCTCCCCCTCCCCGGGCGCCTGCGGGATGCGGGGGGCGATGGTCTGGGGGCGAAGGAGCTGCGGATACAGAGAGCGAGGAACGCACATGGTGCCTCCTCTCGATCCTCCTTATCCTTCCTCCTCCTCTGTCTCTCCTCTTCCTCCTCCCCCTCCCGTTCCTCCGACCCTCTGGCCGCGTGGCCGGGCCAAGACATGAAGGGAAAAGGCCCGGTGACCCCCAAACCCAGCTGGGGGGCAGCAGACCTTTGAAGGGAAAAATGGGAAAGAGGTGGGAGAGGGGGGACAGCGGGAAGTAGGACCCACCCTCTTCAAGGGTGTTTAAAACTCTTCAGGTCCATTTGAAGAGGAGTTTTTCGCTTTTTAATTTTTTTGGGGGGGGGATCCCACCACTACAAGGGTGGTTTTTCCTCTCCATTTTAGGGTGTTGTGGAGCCGCAGCCCCAAAGGCCCCTTTTAAGGGGGAATCATGACAACTTAAAGCGATATTTGTAGGGGAGTCCCCACTACAACCCCCTGTAGGGGATGTTTTGTCCCCCATTGTGGATTTTAGGGATTGTCTCTACCATTGCCGCTTTAAAGAGCCGTCAATTGGAGGCCCCACTGAAACTCCACTTAAAAGTGCAACACCATTCCCGTTGATTCCAGCAGCGGAGTCCTGGGGGATTTGAGTTCCCGAAAGGTTTTGGGGGTACCTGGGCGATGCCGGTGACAGAGCTGGGACCCCGTGCCGGGTATGAACCTTCTCACTGGGCTCGGGCAGCACCAGCGTGTTCAGGGAGATCCTGGGGGGACCGGGGGGTTCTCTGCAAATCCCAGGGGACCCCCCTGAACTCCCCTCAGAGCTGGATCTGCTGCAGGCATCTCACCCAAAACCCTGAGAACTGTGATGAGTGACAGCCTAGGAGTGTTTCTCACTGTCTGCTCACTGCACAGAGCACCCCAGGCAGAGCACTCTAAGAGGGAGCTTCCATGGGATTCTTCCCCTTCTGGTTTCATCCCTGCCATATTTCCAGAGACATTCCTGGCAGGTGTGCCCCAGGTTATCTGTGAATTCCTCAGCCTCGATCTCCTCAGTTTCCCAGCACCTCTTGGTGACCTGGGCAGCGCCAGCGGCCACCACGAATGTCCCGGATCGCAGCTGGAAGGAGAGGAATTCCCGGCCATCCTTGGCGAGCCCATGGGATCCGCGGATGCTGCCGTGGGACAGGAGGGCACAGGTGGAAACCTCCTGCAGCAGGGGTTCCCTGTACGCAGCAAAGGGAGCTCCAAGGGTCCCCGGTGTCCCCACCTGCAGCACAGGGCGGGGAAAGCCGGGATGGCCGGGAATAGGGGTCAAGGGTGTCCTCAGTGCTGAGGGAAGGAGGGGCTGGGTGCTGGGAAAGGCAGGAATAGGGGTGCAGGGGGTCTCTGGGTTAAGGAGAAGGGGACTCTGCGGGCCAGGAGAGGCGGGATGGCCGGGAAAGGGGTGCCGGGGTTACTGGTGCCGGATAAGGGAGTGCAGGGTGAAACGCATGGCCGGGAATGGGGGTTTGGGGGGATCAAGGCGCCCGGGAATGGGGGTCTGGGGGCCCCTCCGTGGTCCAGAAAGGGCGATCAAAGAGTCCCGGGGCCGGGGGTCCCCCTCAGCTCTGGCCGCCCCCCGGGACCCCCAAGAGCGCCCCTGCCCCAGCGCTGGAGCCATGGCGCTGCTCGGCTACGGCCCCGCCCCCAGCCCTGGCCCCGCCCCTAAACAGCCTCCGGCCCCGCCATTGGCTCTGCTCTTTCCTGCCAGCCAATGGCAGCCCGAGTTTGCAGAGGCGTCACCGGTCGCCGGGCAGATCCTGGCATTGCTGCCGGCTGCGGGGAGCTCGCAGGGGAGGGCACGGGGCAATTCCCGGGAATTCCCCTGGATTTCCTCCCGGAATCCCCCGGGACCCTCCTCAGCCGCGCACTGCAGGACCCCCGGGCCGGGCTGTGCTCAGCTCCCGGGGCCTGCGCTCCAGCTCTGCCTGCAACCCGCCGCCTCCTGCCCAAAGCGGGGCGAGCACCGCCAGCCGCGGATCCATTTTTTCCTGCGGCTGCGGCTCCGAGCCCCGGCGGAGCAGGACTGGGCGCTGCGACTGCGAGCCCTGATTGCCAATCTCCTTCTCTCTCTTTCTCCTGTTCTCTCCCTTTGCTGTGGGTGATCATCAAGCCCAGAGCGGCCGGAGAGCCCCGTGCCCAGAACCGAAGCCTTCAACTACGGAGCTTCTTATTACTAGAAGCAGCAGGGAACCTAAGGGAATGTTCCATGGTAGTACTGCTGCATAGCCGCGCCAGAAAATAGGTAGAACACACCCTCTGTGAACTCTCACAGAAACAGGGGTGTGTGTGTCCACGCTCGTGGGACTGCCCACGGACTTGCTGTGTTCAGTGCTGTTTAGGGCTGTTTGTATGTAAATTCGCTTTTCATAAGATGGTGACATTACAACTGGAGGAGGAAGGCAATCTTTAGCAGGTGGAGCCATAGCTGACTGTATGGTGTCTGGAGGGTTCCCGAATCTTGTATTGGCTCGCTGTTCCAGGGGCTTTTTCTCTTCAAGGAACTCCCCTGAAGAGTGGTGTTTCGGGAGCTTTGTGATTTTACATGTTGGGCGCGTTCTTTCAATTGATGGACAGAAGGGGAGCAGCAGCAGCCAGGCCGGAATGAGGCAGGGGAGAGGGCGGAAGTGGGAAGTAACAGGGAACAGGGAACACAACGAACTGGATTTAATGAAGGGAATACAACACCCGGATTAAAGAATGAACTGGGGTCATACAGAACAGTGTATCACATGATAAGGTAAGTGACAATTCCAACTCTCTAACAATCCTCATTTGCAACCTTCAGGGGAGATCATTTATCACAGTCCTGTAGCTCAGTATTAAATCTGGTTTTTGCTGATCCTGTGCTGGGGATTTTTTAAATGCTCCAGCCCCTGGCTCATAACAGGGTGAAGGAGCCCTGGCCCAGGCTCTGGCCCTGGGACACAGGGATGCTGCCGGGGGGTCCCTGTCCCCCTGTGCCACCCCCAGGGCCCGGCCCCTGTCCCCGTGTCAGGCTCTGGGGTCGATCTCATGGAACATCCTCTGGGGGAGGCTGCGGCACCAGGGGCGGGGGGACCTGGGGGGACAGGGGACCCCCCTGTGCACGAGCAGCGTTGGACTGTGAGGGGGGAACGGGGCAGAGTGACCTCCCCAGTGACCTCACACAGCCCTGGGATGTCACACAGCACCCTATGATGTCACACAGACCCTGTGATGTCACACAGCACCATATGATGTCACACAGCATCCTATGATGTCACACAGCATCCTATGATGTCACACCGCTCTGTGATGTCACACAGCACCATATGATGTCACACCACACCCCATGATGTCACACAACCTCTGTGATTTCACACAGCCCCTGTGATGTCACAAGGCCCCTGTGATGTCACACAGCACCCTATGATGTCACACAGCCTCTGTGATGTCACACAGCACCATATGATGTCAAACAGCCCCTGTGATGTCACACAGCACCCTATGATGTCACACAGCATCTTATGATGTCACACAGCTCTGTGATGTCACACAGCACCCTATGATGTCAAACTGCACCCTATGATGTCACACAGCCCCTGTGATGTCACACAGCACCATATGATGTCACACCACACCCCATGATGTCACACAGCCTCTGTGATGTCACACAGCACCCTCTGATGTCACACAGCATCCTATGATGTCACACAGCCTCTGTGATGTCACACAGCACCCTATGATGTCACACAGTCATTGTGATGTCACACAGCACCCTATGATGTCACACCACACCCCATGATGTCACATAGCCCCTGTGATGTCACACAGCACCCTATGATGTCACACAGTCATTGTGAGGTCACACAGCCCTGTGTCACGGTCCGCCCAATTCAAGAGCGAGTTGTGACTAGTTCTTTTATGGATCTCAGAGCGCAAAAGACACAGCAGGGGACAAAACCAGTTTACTTCTACAGAAATGCACTTTATTTAGTGCCAACCAAAATGCAATAGTGGGATAGAGAGAGAGAGAGAGAGAGAGAAGGGGGGTCGGGATTATAGCTACCACGACGGGCAGACGAATCCTCGTGGAGCAGCCAATAGATGTCTGTTGACGTCTGGGGAGATCTCAGGGGTCTCCTTTGCGAAAGTCACTTTTATAGTCCTTTCCCAAAGCGAGTGGCTTCTGGCCAAAATGTGGGAAGATTTATGGACTATTGTATGTGGAGCTCGTTACCCTGAGGAACAGGTGGAAACAGGACGCTTCAAGGCACACCAAACCATCTTTGTTGTTATGAACACACGCAGGGAAGCCCATACTGACCAGTCCATTGTTCTTCCATCTGTGGGAGCTTTGTTGAGTCAGCGCCCCGTGACTAGTTGTCATGAGAAACCAGTCCTGGTAGGCATCACCTGCGGAACAGTCACTTGGCGTTCCTCCCATCCCTGGCCAGCGCAGGCCTCAGGTGAGTGTCGTTGGGCAGAAACAGACGAGAGGCTCGGACGAACTCTCACAGCACCTAACCCAGATGCTAAACAAACAGAAATACCTTTTTATTCCGTCACTCACGTGTCTCTCTTCCCAGGGTTCTTGGCTCTGATATCTCTGGACCTGCGTTGGGCCCTTCCAGAGCTGTCGGCCTCAGTCCAGGGATTTTCCAGATGCCTCCTCTCCTGCCTGGCTCGCCAAAAACTGTTGTCTTTAGGAGCTGGAACACAGATCACACAGAGTTAGGGGAAATAAAATGGGTATTTATTCAAAGGCCTGCAAAGGCCACACCCTGGCAGCACAGTGCCACAGCGTGGCCCCTGCCCTGTCCCAGTGGCTCTCAGGTGGAAGCGAGAGAGCAAAAGGTCACATGATTTTACACTCTTATAAAACTCTGGCCATCCAGTCAACAGTTTCAATTTGTAGAATGTCATTTCCATTTTCTCCTGGTCAAATTGTCTTCTTCTCATATTGTTTATACTCAAGGCCTGGAGCCTGAGGAAAACTGTCCTTGAGTCCATAGCTGGTATTGGACTATTTCGCCTTCACCATCCTAAAGCACAACGAAAAGCATACCCAAGCAGAACAGAAAACTTGGATCTTAAGGCATCAAGACCAACCCCCCAGCTCTGTGCCCAGGTGTGTGCCCCCAGCATCACCCCCCCTCAGCTCTGTGCCCCTCCCCACCCCTGGGGGCAGTGGGAGCTGCTGTCCCCTGCCAGGGCTGTCACCTGCCCTGCTGGCTGTCCCCAGGTGCAGGGGGGTGCCCAGCCCCAGCTGGCCCAGCTCTTGGCTCTCAGGGCTTTGTTCTCTGGCTCTGTGCTGGCGCTCAACAGGCTCTGTGTGCATCACGTGGTGAATTCAGCTCAGCCCAGGTGAGCCCCAAACCAGCCCAGGTGCAGGTAAAAAGCTGCAGAGAAGCCCTGGGCCCATCCCCACACTGTGGCAGCAGCTGAGGGGGGCTCAGGAAAGATCCCACCTGCAGTGCTGCCTCCAGCTGTGCCCCCCCAACACCTGGAGGGTGTGAATGACCCCCAGGGAGGGGATTTGGGGCAGCAATTTCCACCTGTGCAGGTGTGCAGGCAGCGGGTGGGGGAGGGATTTCCCCATCCCTGGAACCCTTCAGGTGCTACCAGGCTTGGTGGAAGTACCTGAGGGGCTTCCAGGCTGTTTTGGGAGGGGCTGGGCGTGTCCCAGGTGCTCTCTTGTCCCCACAGAGGGCCCTGAGCCAGGTGCTGTTCCTCACGCCCTACCTGCCGGCCGCCCTGCTGCAGCAGCGCCTGCACAGGCACCTGCTGGAGATGCAGCAGCTGGACAGAGCCCTGCTGCACCTGGGGCTGGGGCAGCTCTCTGGGGAGGAGCTGCGAGGGTGAGGGCACCCCCACACCTGTTCAGGGCAGCTGGCAGCTGACCTGGCACCTGCACGGCCTGGGGCCACCAGGCTGGCACCTGGCAAAGGGGTTTCTGCTCCTTGGGGGGGGGGGGGGGGGATGGGGTTCTGTGTGTTCCTGACTTTGTCTGTCTGTGTGTCTGTCTGGGGCTCCCTAGGCCTGTTACCTGCATGGTCTCAACTCCACTCACCTGGGCCAGGCCAAGTGCAGGGCGTGGCTGGAGCAGTGGCTCAGGCTCTCCTGTCTTATGAGTGTTCTGAGTGTGGGAAGAGCTTCTCACAGAGCTCACACTTGACCACGCACCAACGGAGGTACCACTAAGGGAAGCCCTGTGAGTGCCTTGAATGTGGGAAGAGCTTCATGTGCTGCTCCAGCTCCGTTCTCCGTTACAGGATCCGTGCTGGATGATCCCAGTGACTCCCAGTGGGAAGAGCCCCAGTGATCTGTGTTGGGAAGACACCTGGCTGGGGGGGCTCCACATTCTCCTGGCTTCCCTTGGGTACCTGGATACATCCACAGACCAACATCACAAATCCATTGTGGAGAGCACATTTGTCGACTTCTGACCCCAGAAAAATATCATTTGTTGCATCTTCTGGTGGCATCAAGCAACACTGGGTGGCCTTGGAGGTCTTCTCCAATAAAAAACCATCGTTTTAATCCTCTCTGGCCAATGCACATCTTCCACATCCAAATGGGAACAGACTGGGGCAAATCCCATGATTTTGGAGACAGTGGGGTGGAAACCCCTCCAAAAAGGGTTCTTCCCACCCAGCCAAGCATGTGGATGCTCTGCCAGCAGGGACACGTAAATCTTTTTGTTTTGGCCTTGAAACAAAAAGGATTCTGTTCATCCCTTTGTAAGTCCTGAAATTAGAGTAAAAATAAAGATGTTGAAGTAATGCATGGATGGGGAGATGTGTCCTGGTGGCAGCGTCCCCACAGGTGTGGTGACATCGTCCCCTGCTGTGTGTCTTGGTGGCATTGTGTTGCCTCCCCTCTGTATGTCCCCATCCCCTGCCATGTCTCCCTGTCCCCTTCCATGTGTCCCCGGCCCTCCCTCTATGTCCCTGTCCCCAGCCCCCAGCAGGGCCAAATGTTGTAAGGCTGAACGGGGTTGGGACCCCGATGGACATCTCCATACAAATCTGGGCCTTCTGTGTGTGCACCAGCCAAAAACTATATTTAGTTGCTGTGTTTTGCTGTTCGTTCACATGCTTCTTTCACACACTAGCTGTTTCTGTGTATTTCTTAGATTAGACTAGTATTCACAACAGGTGCACAGCATGAAAAAATTTTAGGAGCTTTTCGATAACTTGTTTGAAACAGCCCAAGGCCCCTGGAACAAAAACTATGTTAAACTGGGAGAGAAGATGTTGAAAACATCGAATACCAAGATTAGAAGATTCAAGACAGCAGGGGGGCAGCAAGGATCTTGAAGACCACCAATGACAGACTTTTGGGGGGTTGAAGGGGTGGATCAATATCCTAAAATTACCAATTGTGAAGTGCATCCCCACGTGGGTGATGGTTGTAGAAATGTGTAATTGGGGTGAATTGTAAACAATAAATTGGCTTCTGCAAAATCATATTGATGTGCTGTTCGAAGTCCAGTTTGTTCCTGCAGCCAAAGTCCCTGAGGTCCTGGGCTCTCCGAGGGGAGTCATCCTGCAGTGTCCCCATGTCCTGCAGAGTGTCCCCATGTCCTTCAAGCTGCCCCTATGTCATGCAGGGTGTTCCTGTGTCCCTGAGGATGTTCTCATGGCTGCTCCTGGCTCTGAGCATCTGCACTTGCCCTGGCACAGGCAGGGACACACCATGGCACAGGTAGGGAAACCCTGTGACACCCTATAACACCCCACAATATCCTTTGTCCTCTGATTTTAGGTTCTTTCCCCCTCTTTTGGGTTCATTGCCCCCTGGTTTTGGCCTTTTCTGTGCTTGTTTGGATCCTTTCCACCCTTTCCCCCAATTATGGGCATCCTCCCCTTGACATTTCTGGGTGCACCCCTCCTCTCCAACCCCCTCCGCACCTCTTAGCCGCCCTTGTTCCCCTCCACCCCAGCCCCCTTCTCCACAGATGTTTCCCCAGCTGTGTCCCCAATTATCCTCCCATGCTACATGGACTCAGTTCTTGCCATCCTGGATGCCCTTGAGACCCCAGCCCGGGGCTGTGGACCTCCTCTTCCAGGTGATCCAGAGCTGGCCCAGCCGCCAGGGGACACTGGTGGCCCCGGGACTCCAGGTGAGTGGCCTGGTGAGGTTGGTGGGAGGGTTTCGGGTCATCTTGGGACTGACTGTGGGTCTTGTCCACTCTGCAGTGAAGAGCAGCCAGGGCCAGGGAGCCTGGGATGGATGGGGGCAGGAGAGGTTGGACACTGGTCCAGATGGACACCAGAGCCGTGGATCCCACTCTGGATGGACACTGGTCTGGAGAGACACCAGAGTCACAGATCTCAGCTGGACACTGGTCTGGACAGCCCTTGGCCCTGCAGCCCCCCGGCCTAGGCAGCTCCCAGCCCAGATGACCACCAGTCTGGACACACCCTGGCCCAGCCCACTGGCCCACCAGCCCATCCCAGTAGCCCTAACCCCAAAACTGCCCAAAATAAACCCAGTTCCAGAAGATTAGCTCTGGGTGATTCCTGCAGAGTGAGTGGGAAACTGAGGCACGAGCTGGAGAGGTGACTTTGTGGTGACGGGAGGGACCTCAGGACCCATCCTGGAGACCAAAACAAGCATTCACACCCTCAAATTGTCACTGCAGCATCTTGAGAACCCCAGCTGTCACACTGGGGGGACTCCAGGAGCCACCATGACCACACAGTCCCTTCGAGGAATGACCCGCAGTAGGTGACAAATTGGCAGGTGGAGGTGACAAAAAGCACAGGTGCCACCTTGGGGATAGTACAGAGAAGGGGTCCTGTGGTGCCAGCAAGTTCCCCTCCAACTGAGGGGCACCCCAGGCTGACAAAGGGGGGGTCAGGGGTGTTCCCAAGGTGAGAGGGGAGGGGTTTGGTGGGGAAGTGTGGTTGGGGCTCGACAGAAATGCCTCCAGTTCAGCCTGTGCCCAGAGCACGGGGGTGGCAGGGCACCTCTTACTCTGTCACTGTGTTCCCCTGTTACCTTGTCCCCTGTCACCCTGTCTCTGGTCATCCACTGTAACCCACTGTCTCCTCTGCTGGGCAGGAGGGATGGTGGCACTCCCAGATGGGTGACCAGGTGGATCTGCACTCGCCTGCCATGGGAGCAGTTGTCAAATGTGACCTGGGGACACTGGATGGCACTGTCATTGGTGTGTCACTGTCACCATCATTGCCACCATCACTGTCACTGTCATTAGCACTCTCACTGCCACCATCACTGTCACTGTCACTGCCATCATCACAGTCACTGTCCAAGCACTCACTGGCTGCCCCCCAGGGAATGCAGGGGTACCAGGGAACAGCCAAGGGACAGAGGGACAGATAAGGGACTGAAGGATACTCAAGAGGAACACAAGGGGGACATGAATTGGACACCAGGAGAGACATGAAGTACACAAAAGGGACAGGAGAGGATACAAGAAGGATACTCAGGGGACACTGGGGACCCTTTGGGACATTTAGGGACACTCAGGGACACTCACAGTATCACTGAAGGTGTAGCAGTCGGGGATTTTGTGGTTCAGCAGCATTTCGATGTTGATGGCCTTGAGTGGGAACATCACATTGACATTGATCAGTCTGAGGGGACAAAAACACTGCAAGAGGCCTCAAAATCACCAAACAAAAGGAAAAAAATCCACCTCAAAATCCCAAAGAAACCAATGAAAAAGGGAAAACTCTGCCCCAAAAAATCCCCCAAAAAAACAACAGGAAAGGGAACAAATCTGCTCCAAAAAGTCCCAAAAACCTCGTGAGTTCCTGAAGTCCCAAAAAAACACTTGGAAAAGGAAAAATTCGACACCAAAATCCCCCAAGAATTAGAATTCCACCCCAAAATCCTTATAAAACAAGATGAAAAGGAAAATTGCCACACCAAAATCTCAAAAGTCCAACGAGAATGGAAAATTTCACTTGAAATCCCTAAAAGCCCCAGGAGTCCCCAAAATCCCCCCCAAAAACCCTAGAAAAGGAAAAATACTGCCTCAAAATCTCCAAAAAAACAAAAGGAAAGGGAAAACTGGGCCACAAAATCCCCCTAAAAAATCCTGCGAAAGGGTAAAGGGAATCCTAGGAAAGGGAAAATTCCACTCCAAAATCCCACACAAGAATTTGGAAATAGGACTGCAAATCTCACACTGGGATTTTAGGGATGGGAAATGTTCCTGGGTGGGATTTTTGGAGGGTTTGGGGATTACCTGTGGAAGCCACCTGGGACAGTGCTTGGCATCATGGCACAGCAGCTGGATACCGGGTGGGGATTGGGACTGGACAATGGACACTGGGACTGAGGCTGGACACTGGGAGTGGACACTGGCACTGGGATTGGAGCTGGACACCAAACCAGGATGAAGATAAAGCCCCTTGCCTGGTACTGGGAGCTATTGGAGGGGTACTGGGGGTGCTGACTGCTCACCCCTAGAACAGGACGAGGAACCCCCGGATTGGGGCGGGGAGCTCCGAAAATGAGACCTCCCCCTCCCCGAGCTCCCAGTCAGCAAGATCAGGTGCGACAGCCCTGACCCTGTCCCTATCTCAGTCCCCGTCCCCATTCTCGGTCCCTGTCCCTATCCCGGCCCCGTATTCCCAGCCCCTGTCCCTATTCCCGTCCCTCTCCCCTCTCACCAGCCGCCGCCGCCATCGCTCCGGACCTCAGCGGCCCTCACGTGACAGGGAAACATCGCGTTCCTCTCGCCCACCAATCATAGCGCGCGACCGCTCCTAGATTTGCATAACCACGCCCTCGAGCTTGGTCCCGCCCACCAGCGGCTGCAGCCGGATCTGGGCTCTGTTTCCTCCCAGTGAGAGCCGAACTGGGAGGAAAAGCACTCCCAGTTGCTTCCAGGTGCTCCCAGGATCGCTCCCAGTGCTCCCAGTATCGGTCCCAGCGCCGCGCGGGGCGCAGCCACTTGGGAACCCCTCAGGGCACAGCGCGGCTGCTTTTGGGTGTCGGCACCTGCTCGGGCTTCAAACACAACTGCTGCCTTGTCTCCCACCTGCGCATCCACACTGGGGAGAGGCCCTGTGAGTGCTCCCAGTGTGGCAAGTGCTTCAGTGAAACAGGGGATTTAAGGGTTAAATAGAATGAGGAGTAGAACATATGTTTTCAGTTACTGTGTGCTTATAAGGAAAAGAATGTACAACAAGAGACCCCTGATGTATAGGTATCAGTTACTGTGTGCTTATAAGGAAAAGGAATGCACGATAAGAAGACCCCTGATGTATAAGGAAAGGGGCCCCTCTTTGTAAAAGTGCAAAGTCTGCAAAATATCACGACCAAGAGGCTAAAAGCGCATGCGTGGAAAGACAAGGTGAAAAGTTCAACTAGTGAGGAAGACTGTTACTTCATCATTTTCCGCCCACAGACTCATTTGAAGACCACCGACTCAATTAACTACGCAGCCGCAATGAATATGCAACTAATCTCCATATGAAGCGGGAAACAGGCGGGGCAGATAATCAATATGTATAGGCGATTTAGAATATGCATGGACTTCCTAGATAAATAGAAGGTTAGAAGCATGTACGGTACGCAGGATTTGGGAGGATGCTCTCCCCCTGCGTCCAGCGCTGAATAAAATACGTACCTACTCCACAACTTTACAGGTTGTGAAGTTTATTTTCCGCGCTTCAGTTCCTGAGGGATTTTATTGAGGTTTTTAAGGTGATTTTGGGGGATCCTTGAGCAATTTTATTGAGGTTTTTGTGGGATTTTGGGGGTGTCCCTGATTGATTTTATTGACGTTTTTGGGGTGATTTTATGGGGGTCCCTGAGTGATTTTATTGATGATTTTGGGGTGATTTTGGGGGTCCTTGAGGGATTTTTTTGAGGGATTTTGAGGTTGTCCTTGAGTGATTTTATTGATGTTTTTGGGGTGATTTTTTTAATGATTCATTAACAAAAAGGAGCAGAAACAAACAACCCAGGTTAAAAACCTCCACCATACAACCAACTACCAGCACAAGAAACACGCTGTGCTCTTGTCACTGACAGTTTCTGTCTCATCCTGGGGATGAACCAGAAGTGGAAAGCGGCTGCATGGACCCCACAGGACAGGTTGCACAAGCTGCTGAAGGAGAAGGTGAATCAGGTCAAGCTGCTGAACTCAAAGCCATTCAGCTGGGCCTGGACATGACTGAAAGAGAGAACTGGCCAAAGCTCTACCCTCATACTGAATCATAAATAGTAACCAATGCTCTGTGGAGTTAGCTAGAAAGGTAAAAAAAAAAAGCCAGCTAACAGCATAAAGGAAAACCAATCTAGACTGCTGATGAGGGGAAAAACATTGCCACTCAGACAAACTCTCTGTAAAGATCCATCATGTAGAAAGCCACGTGCCCAAAAGTCAGGCTAATAAAGAACACCAAAACAACAAGCAAGTAGATCAAGCTGCAAAAATAGAGATGTCACAAATAAATTTAAATTAGCAACATAAGGGAGAGTTGTTCCTAACTCAATAGACCCATAATGCTTCAAGGCACTAAGGCAAAAAAATGCCACCTATAAGTTGGCACAAAACCGAAAAGTAGATTTAACTATAAATTGCATTTCTCAAGTTATCTGTAACTGTAAGACATGTGCTAAAATTAAACAGGCCAAGCCCATAAAGCCTCTCTAATATGGGAGCAGTATTCCAAATATAAGTATAAAGAAGCCCAGCAAATGAACTACATCACACTGCCTCAAACCCCCTGAGACAAGCACTACATGCTCACAATTGTAGAAGCCACCACTATAGTTAGAAACCCACCCTGTACCTCACACTACTACTCAAAACACCACCTTAAGCCTAAAAAAGCAAGTCCTATAAAGACACAGCAGCTCTGAGAGAATCAAGTCAGACAACAGGACCCATTTCAAGAACAGCCTTAGAAACATCTGAGCCAAAAATCGTGATACTGAATAAATATATCATATCCCTTATCATACTCCAGCTGCCAGGAAAGTTGAACTGTACAACAGACTACTTAAAACTATCCAAAAGGCACTTGGTGGGGGAACCTTCAAAAATTGAGAAATGAATTTAACAAAAGCCACCTAAACAGTCAACACCTGAGAGTCCATCACTCAAGCGAGTCCTGCCCATTCTGAGCCCTTGCAGGCAGTGGATGGGGATAAAGTCCCTGTAGTGCACATAAAAGGTATTTTAGATTGTTTAGATTAGTCCCACCTCAAGCAAAGGCAAATGCATCCGTAAGATTGTTCTTGCTCAAGAACCTAGTTACACTTGATAGGTAATGCAGAAAGATAAAGAAACCTGTTGTGAACCACAAAAAAACCTAATCTTAAGCAAGAAATGTGTGTAAACTTTCATTGTATGTATGTATGTATGTACCTATCTATCTATCTGTCTGTCTATCTGTGTAGCTATCTAAATACCTATTTATCTCGCAGAGTTTAAAGAAGGAATTAATTTAGGTATGATGCAGATGGTAATAGAATAAGGAGTGGATAATGCCTTAGGCTGCAATGCAAGATGTAACCAGAAGTGTATATATTCTACCATTATTTGTTAAAACCAGGTGGAGCAGTGCTCCTTATCTCTTCCATGACCTATCCCTCATAACTCCAGGGGGAATATCCTCTGTTAATAGGCCAGCTGTGCTTGGTGGAACAGCTGTTTTTATCTCTTCCAGGACCCATCCTTTGCCCAGGAAGATATCTTCTGTTAATAAGCCATCAAGTCTCACTGCAGGACTGATCAAATTACATCATTCCATTTGAGATACCCCGTACCCAAGGGGAAGAGTTAAATATTTCCTACCTAAATAAAACATGAAATTAGAAACATCAGAGAAGCCTTTCTCCACTAAATTCCCAGAAGAACACCAAGCCCATCTTCATCACCACTGGACGTTAGAAAAGAAACTAAACCCTTATCCAAAATCATTGCTTCAACAAAACCTCGTACTCTCGGTTCCTGTCCCTATTCCCGGTTCCGTTCCCGGTCCCCCTCCCGTATTCCCAGTCCCATTCTCGGTCTTGATAATATTCCTGGCACAGGTCCCCCATGGCACTCTGCACTTGTCCCCGAGCCCTTCCCTGTGTTGGGGCTGCCTGGGGCTTTTCCTGCAGCAGGACCTGGCCTGGCCATGGCCCAGGAAAGGCAGTTCCTGCTGGAGCAGGAGGCTCTGCCTGCAATGGGCTCCAACAGCTCCAACAAGGCTCTGTTTGCAAAGCCCCCAGTGGGAAATGAAGGAGGGGGTCACGCTGCTTTTGGGGTGAATAATGCTGAAACCAGCCCGACTCCTCCATCCCAAAGTTCAACATCCTGAGAGGGAGCTGAAGCTGTGGCAGAGCTGGGAAAATCCCCAGAGCAGGGAACAACCAAGTGCCACCACTGAGAACTTCAGCAGAGCTGCTCAGCTGGCACAGCCTGGGCACATCTGAGTGACAGGGCAGCACCCCAGGCTGGAAAAGCCCCGTCCCAGATTGTAACAGCAGCGTGTCCTGACATTCCCCTCCTTGGGGGGTGTGGGCCTTCCTCCCTGGGCTGGGGACACCCCTCAAGGACACTGCTCCAGGCTGAGCCAAAGTTTTTGGTTTGGGTGAATGATATCAATCTCCACTTAATAACTGGTTTTGCTTTAATACAACTGCTTCAAAATTGCTTCCTGTCTCACTCTGAGTGTCCCTGAGAGGAGCAGAGACACACAGTTCCACAAGCTCAGGGTTCTCCTTTGATGAGGAATCTGGGATGCAAATGGCCTTCTCAGAAGGATAAAAGCACAAGGAATGGACTAGAAATTATTAGAAAAAACTACCCTTCTTGCAGACAATGTTCACCAAGTCCACAAAGTTCACCTGCATTTCCCCTTTTGAGATTCTTTTTGTCATCTACTCTGAGCAGTCCAGCTTGGTCTAGTGCTTATCATGAACAGATTGTGCTCTTGATTTATACCAGTGCAAGAGATGTAGAATGATCTAAACTGAGCACAGAAACAAACTACGGCTGTCAGCCCATTTTCACGGTCTAGGTTACTCTGCAGGTGTCCATGGAGACGCGGGAATGATTATCACACAACTCTCCACTTCCAGCTGGAGGCTCTGGAGATTCTTTCTCTGAGTCCAGTCAGGGTTGCATTCCCTAACAATTCCTGGTACCACCTCCTGTTTTCCAAGCTTGGAACAATCACAATGAAAACCTTACCAATGGCACAACTCCTCAGTCCACAAGGAAAAGAAAGGATAAGTTGTAAAGTTCTCCAAACATTTGTCCTGCTTTGCTGCAGAACTCATGCTGCAGACACAGTGTGGAAAGCCAAGAGAAGCTGCATTGGTGGCACAGCCTGTGACAGAAGCTCGACCTCGTTCTCCACGAAAGGCTCTTGAAAAGAGCAGACAGGACTGTGGAGAAGATTCTTGGAAAAGTGAAACAGCTTTCCAGAAGTGAAATGAAAATGGAAAGAAACAATCCGAGATGTTTTCATGTGTTTATTTCTATGCTCCCCTTTTCTAGTGTTTTAGTGTTGCACTGCTTCTCCATGCCATTAAGTCCAAACGGATCTCACCTCTAAGATCAATGACTTGTGAGTCTTAGACACTCTAAAATATCATAAGCTACAAACAGTTTGCCTTACCCTGGTTTTGCTGGAAAGCAATGCTGGAGACATAAGTGCAGTGCTTGGCTCGGGCAGGAATCCTCCAGCCAGGGAATGAGCTCCGAGAGTGTCTGAGCCTCAGCAGGACCAGTGCACAGCAGGGACCCAGGGGATTCCCGTGTCACCGTGTGGGAGTCAGGACTCGGGGCTTGGCTCAACAGGGCAAAGTTCTCATGCTGGGACAGACTCAGGGGCTGCCCCCGGGGCGCGCGGGGCTCGGCCATGGGGCAAGTGGGGCGAGCGTGGAACGGACACGCGGACAAACGAACACACGGAGAAACGAACACACGGACAAACGAACACACGGACAAACGGCCACGGCACGTCAGTTGCTTCAGCAGCAGCGGCAGCAGCAGCAGCAGCAGCAGCGGCAGTAGAAGCAGCGAGTCTACAGATCCTCTGGATCTCTTGTTCCTCCTCTCCCTGTCCCGCATTCCCGCACCCTCTTCCCCGGTGTCCCGTTCCCGGATCCTCTCCCTCTCTTCCCTTCTCCCCTCTTCCCCTTCCGGGCCATGTTCCGAGCCCGCCCCCGGCCCCGGGCAGGGCTGCCCCTGCCCCGTCGCCGGCTCCGCCCCCAGCCCCGCTCGTCTCGCCGCGGTCTCGTCTCCGCCCGGCTCTCGCTGTCCTGGGTGTGGCGCTGTTGGCTGGGCAACAGTGCCTGGGGCTGGAGAGGCATCGCTTTTCTTTGGCTCCGCTTGTCCCGGCCCCAGTCGCGGCTCCGGCTCCAGCTCCAGCTCCAGCTCCAGCTCCAGTTCCAGCTCCAGCCCCAGCTCCAGCTCCAGCCCCAGTCCCAGTCCCAGTCCCAGTCCCAGCCCCAGCCCCGGCTCCAGCCCGAGCCCCAGTCCCAGTCCCAGTCCCAGCTCCAGCCCCAGTCCCAGTCCCAGCCCCAGCCCCGGCTCCAGCCCGAGCCCCAGTCCCAGTCCCAGTCCCAGCTCCAGCCCCAGTCCCAGTCCCAGCCCCAGCCCCGGCTCCAGCCCAAGCCCCAGTCCCAGTCCCAGTCCCAGCCCCAGTCCCGGCCCCGGCCCCGGCCCCGTCTCCGGCTCCTCCCGGGACCCGCGGAGGGCACACTCGGCGCGGCCACTCCCGCCACCCCCGCCGAGGCTCCCCCGGCCCGAGCTCCGCCGGGGCCCAGGGTGGGTGGGGATGCCCAGCCCAGGACGCTCGGGGAACGGTCGGGGGCCGTGTCTGGCCCCGGGCTGAGCGCTGACAGCCGCGTATCACCCGCAGGGAAGGCGCAGGAGGCGTTGGAGGAGCGGTACCGGATGGGTTCGCTGCTGGGGAGCGGCGGCTTTGGCAGCGTCTTCTCGGGCACCCGGCTCGCGGACGGCGCCCCGGTGAGTGGCAGGGGCGGAGGAGGAGGGAGGAGGAGGAGGAGGAGGAAGAAGAAGACGAGGAAGGGGAGGCTGGAGCGCGGCGTGCCGGGCGGCGAGCTCAGCCCGCTGCTGCCCCTTGGCTCGCAGGTCGCCATCAAGCGCGTGCCCAGGAATCGCATCCAGCACTGGGGCGAGCTGGTGAGTGAATGGGGCCAGCGGTAGAAGCCGGGGCGTGCCGGGCGGAGAGGAGCCGGGGCCCGGCAGGGTGGGAGCCGCCGGGAGCCCTGCAGGGAGAGCGGGCATGGGGTGAGCGGGGGGTGCAGAGCATCCCGGGCTGGCTGAGGAGCCCCAGAGCCCTGGCACGGCCTCAGCCCCGCTGACGGCATCGTGCTCCTCGCACAGCCCGACGGCGCCCGTGCGCCCCTGGAGATTGTGCTCCTGGACAAGGTGTCCACTGGGTTCCCTGGAGTCATTCAGCTGCTGGAGTGGTTTGAGCTGCCTAGCTGCTTCTTGCTGGTGATGGAGCGTCCAGAGCGATGTCAGGACCTCCGTGATTTCATCGCGGCTCGGAGATTCCTGCCGGAGGAGGAGGCGCGGGGGCTGTTTCGCCAGGTGCTGGAGGCCGTGCGTCACTGCAGCAGCTGCGGGGTCCTGCACAGGGACATCAAACCGGCCAACATCATCATCGACCTGGACAGCGGGCAGCTCAAACTGATTGACTTTGGCTGTGGCACCTTCCTCCAGGACACAGTCTACACGCAGTTTGCAGGTGAGACGAGCCTGGGGGATGCTCCTGGGCATCTCATGGCCCAGCCTGGCTGTGGCACCAGGGATTTCCCCCTTTGCTGCAGGCCATGGCATTGCTTCTGCAGCCAAGTTGCTCTTGGGTGGGGGTCAGAGGGGGGCCAGCTGCCAGCTCTGCCAACCTCATTCACCAGCCACTCAGCCGTGGCTGGAGCTGGGGCAGCCAGGCCGACACAAACCCCATGGGGGTGGCAGAGATGGGGGTCAGACCTGGGCACTGCTCAGTTTGGTGTGCAGGCGAGGAAGGGCTTGGACTGCTTTGCTGCCCTTGTTTGCCTTAGCTTATTAGTGTTTTCTGGGGGCAATGCAAGCAGGGAGGAGAGTGGGTTTTTCCCACCACTGGGTGGATTTTTCTTCTGTGTGTCCTAGCTGGGCCTTCCCAGGGCTTCTACTGCCCTCTCCCAATACCAGTGGCTTCTTTTCCAACCCCAGATTTGTACACAAGAGCCAGGTGCTCGCAAGGAGGCAGCAGGTCACCCCCTGTGCCACTGCTGCAGCCCCCCCATGCCCAGGGATGCTGGGGCCAGGCTCTGGGAGCAGCAGCATTCCCCTGATGAGCTCCATCTGTATTCCATAGGAACACCATCCTACAGCCCCCCGGAATGGACCTACCGCAAATGCTACCACGGCGAGGCAGCAACCATCTGGTCCCTGGGCATCGTGCTGTACCAGATGGTCTGCGGGAAGCACCCGTTCAGGAGGGGCCGGGGCATCATCCGGGGCCAGCTCAAGTTCCCACAAGGGCTCTCTCAAGGTGGATCCTCATCTCTGGGCACGGGGAATACCAGTGCTGGGAGACAGCAGTGGGCTCGTGAGCATCCTGCTCTGGCACCTGCTGAGGAGGTGGCTCATGTCCTGCTCTCCTGCTCTCCTCCAAAACAGGGAGTTGTCTGGAAAGTTTAGGCCCAGTTCTGAGCACATCCAGCAGAGCCTGGGCATGGGAACAGTGGGGCAAAGCAAACAGGGTCCTTCTCCAGCTGACTGGTGCTTGCTGGTTTCTCTCCCCAGAGTGCCGAGATGTTATCAGCTGGTGTTTATCCATGCGCTCCTTGGACAGGCCATCTGTGGAAGATCTGTTCCATGACCCTTGGCTGCAGGATGTTCATCTGCCCTAGAAGATGGGAGAGATTCACAGGCACCATTTAATCCAGGAGCCTTTGATCAAACAGCTACACACATCTCTTGATCACAAGAAGCAAAGAAATCCAGATTTTTTGTACCATGGAGCAGGGGTCATCAGATGGGAGCATCTGTTCTGGAGCTGAGCTGGTCTTGCAAGCACTGGCAGACACCATTCGACCTGGTTTTACCTGTCCTGGTTCAGTGATGGCTGAGTCCCTGGGCAGAGCACAGACAGCCTGGTCTGGCCCCCAGGGAAGGAGAAGCAGCCCCTGGAAAAGCTGTACCAGGTGGGGCGGCTGCAAGGACAACCTCAAGGATGACAACCTCTGCCTGGCCTTGGCCACTGGCAGCTGGAGATGATCGACTTCGATTCTGGCATCTTCTTCAAAGACATTCCAGGCCAAATTTGCAGGTGAGTCCCCAGGCAGGGGGATGGTCCCAGATCTGGGCATGGCACGGCCTGGCCGGGAACCAAATGTTCCCCCCTTTGCTGGGGTGGCTGCAAGGAACTCTTGAGTGGCTGCCAAGCTGCTTCTTGGCTCTGGGCAGCTGCTGAGGGGCTGGGTGTGCCATGGCTGGCTGCAGGCTGGGCACACGTGCTGCCCTCCTGCTCTGCTCCCAGGGGCAGCAGTGACTGGGAGGTTTGTGCCCAGCTCTGGGCACAGCCAGCATGGCTGGGGTCGGGACAAGGGGGACAGGAGCCTTCGACTGACGGGCGGGTTCTGGTTTCTCTCCTTGCAGCCGGGCTCTGCGGATGCTGAGGCAGCTCTGGGCTGTGCCAGGGCTCTGCTGGGCTCAGCCCTGGGCACAGGGCTCTGCCCTCACAGGGCTCTGAGAGCTTTGCACCAGATGAGCCCGTTCCGAGCGCACCGCCTGCGCTTTCTGCTTTGCAGGTGAGTGAGATGCTCCTGCAGGCCAAGGGTTTGCTGTTAGGGACACACAGCCAATGGGCAAGAACCCACACTCTCCACGGTGCCAGCTGAACCTCTGGATTTCCACAGAATGTCCCACTCTTCATTCTTTTTTGGCTGGAATTGTGCAGTTGCACTTTTCTTCTTCCTCTAGAAGTGCCACGAGTGGGCAAAACCTGGCGAGGGGCCGTGTTCCTAAGGCAGTGCAGCCTGGAGCTGATGGAAGGAGAATTTCCGTTCTGCACTCCCAAACCAAACAAAAAGCTGTAAGTGTGACTTTCCATCTTTAAGAAACCCCTGACAGTTTCAAAGGGAATGTGCAGCTCTTTCACAGGGTGAGAAGGAAGAGCATCTCCTAAAGGATTTGGGCAGTGACAGAGTTTAGATTGCCAGTCTTGCCAGGAGCTGGCAGGGCACAAAGCAATTTCTTCTTGCTTCACTCCAATTCCACCACAATTTAAAATAACTATATTGGAAATAAACCTCAAAATCTTTTTAAAAAAGGTTACTGAGGCCAGTAAAATATTCTGCTGCGAAAGATCAGTTATTAAACTGAATTAAAAGTTACGGAATATTTTTCATTGAAACTTGGGGGGTTTTTTTATCTTTCACATTTTATAGAGGTTTTTTCTTTTCTTTTTTCTTTATTTTAAAACAGAAAACATGCCATAAAATAGGAGTGTCTTCTGTTCCTGGTTCCCGTGTGGAGCAGCTCCTTCCCGCTGGCTGAGCTGTTCAGGCAGAGCAGTCTCTGGAAGAGACTCGCAGGCTCCCTGTTTGCTGTGTTGCCCCACTTGTGCCCAGCCAGCTTTTTTTTTTTTTTAATTCTTTGCACTTTTGCAATATATAAATTACTCTGTTCCTTAAGTTGGTGTCCGTGTCTTCGGTGCTGACCTTGCCCATTGGCAAAGCAGATATTGTGGGCCCCATAGAACCAAAGATGCCTTGTGACACTGTGGGGCCTGGTGTGACGAAGAGACCATTGTGGGACTGTGGGGCTCCATGGAACCATGGGGACCATTCTGACACTGCAGGTGACTTACATTACCTAGGGTTCCTTCTTTTCCTCTCCCTGTCCCTGCCCCAGCCCAACAGTGCAGGTGACATAGTCATGGTTACCTCCTGCAGCAACAACTGGAGGCACTGCAGGTCAGGGACAGCCACTCTGTGTTTGGAATGCTCAGCAGATCCTCAGCCTGGGCATTTCCTGCAGCCCCCGGGCCAGCCCTGCTGCCCAGCACAGCATCAGAGTTGGCCCCAGGGTTCCTCAGGCAGCTGCTGCTGCCCCAGGGACAGGGCAGCCTCTTTCCAGGGCTTCTCTGCATCCCAGGGGCTCCTGCTCTGCTCCTGGCACATGCCAGCTGCCCACAGAGCCTGTGCCAGGGGAACACGTCTGTGCTGGCCTGAGCAGCCACTGCTGCAGCCCCTGCCCTGCTCCCAGAGCCCGAGCTGGGGCTGCTGCTCTGCAGAGCACGGGGGCTGTGCTGCCCGGGGCCCTGGGCTGCCTCTGCTGGGCTCTGCTGCTCAGCCTGGGACACAGAGGCAGCTGATGGTGCTCCCTGCACTGACCCCCTCCCACACAGGCTCTGATGGGGCCATACAGGGGTTATGGGGTGCCTGCCTTGTTCCAGGGCTGCCAGATGCCCTTGGGGCTGCCCTGCATCCTCCTGGGAAAGGTGCCTGAGGCTCAGAGCACTCAGTGCCAGACTCCTTTCCCTGTGCCTGCTGTGTCCCTGGGGCTCAGAACACTCAGTGCCCAGACTCCTCTCCCTGTGCCTGCTGTGTCCCTGGGACTCAGAGCTCTTCTGGTCACAGCAGACATTCAGTCCTTGATCTCAGGGTGACCCAATGTGGGCAGGCCTGTGAGCTCCACTCCCTGCTGCTCCCCGGGTCACCCTGTCCCTGCAGGTCCCCTGTGCTCTCCTGGACGCTCCCAAGGCCCTGCAGACAAACATTGCCCTGCCATCAGCCCTGGGACAAGTTGCAGAGCCCCAGCAAGGTTCAGCACACACCATTCACCATCTGATGGGCACTGGCCACGAACAAGCCAAACCCTACCCAGACCTGAGTCCCTCGATGGCCACACTGGGACCCTGATCTCATCTCACAGAGCCCTGGGAGAACAGGGAACACAAGGAGCCTCTTCAGAGTCTGTTCCTTGGGCCTGTTCCTGTTCCTGACTCTGGAGGAGAGCAAAGCCTTCCTGCCCTGCCCTCAGAAAATGCCTTTGCTGATGGAACTGCTGTGTTGGAGCCCAGCTGTGTCCCAGCAGTGCTCACGGCCTGTCCCTGCCTGTGCTCACAGCAGGGACACGCAGCAGGACAGTGACCAAGCTGCCAGAGCACTGTGGCCTCACAGCCACAGAAGGGATATCAAGGATAGGGTGGAGTTGGGAAGAGCAGATGTGGGGAAAGCCAGGGCCATTGTCCCTGTCTGTGCTGCTGTGCTGGGAGTCTCTTCCTACCACCTCTGCTCACAGGCACTGCCCCTGCAGAGATACAGAAGGGCAGAGGAAGGATCTTGGTCACACAGGGCAGATCAGGACTTTATTTTACCTCAATGCACAGTGGTCATGGCTCCTTACTGTCTCTGCTGAACACAAGCACTGTAGATAGTGATGTAGCAATACTGTGACTAATGGCATCTCTTAATGAAAATAGCAGTCTGAACAGTCTGTAATGGGTTCCATTCTGAATGCTCTGCAGAAGCAAACAGGCACTTTATTGTTTCTGGAAAGCACAGAGTGCTCATCTCCTCAGGGTATCCTCAGGCTCCTGGTCCCTCAGGCTGTAGATGAGGGGGTGCAGTGTTGGAGGCAGCAGCAAGCACAGAAGTGACCGTGCCAGAGCCAGGGATGGGCACCAGGGTGGCACAGGTTACCTCTGGGCTTTACAGAGCCCAGGCACAAGGGCTGTGCCAGAGCCAGGGCTGAGCTCCCTCTGTGGGCTGGGGCAGAGCCCAGCCAGAAATCCCCCCTGAGGCAGCAGCTCTGCACTGGTGGCCACCAGGCCAGCTTGCCAAGGGAGGCTTCTGGCCATACCCTGCAGGGAGCTGCTGCTGCCAAGGTGCCTTTGGTGCCTCAGGCTCTCCCTGGCACAGCTCCCACCATGGCACTCTGCTCTTGTCCCCGAGCCCTTCCCTGTGTTGGGGCTGCCTGAGGCTTTTCCTGCAGCAGGACCTGGCCTGGCCATGGCCCAGGAAAGGCAGTTCCTGCTGGAGCAGGAGGCTCTGCCTGCAATGGGCTCCAACAGCTCCAACAAGGCTCTGTTTGCAAAGCCCCCAGTGGGAAATGAAGGAGGGGGTCACGCTGCTTTTGGGGTGAATAATGCTGAAACCAGCCTGACTCCTCCATCCCAAACTTCAACATCCTGAGAGGGAGTTGAAGCTGTGGCAGAGCTGGGAAAATCCCCAGAGCAGGGAACAACCAAGTGGCACCACTGAGAACTTCTGCAGAGTTGCTGAGCTGGCACAGCCTGGGCACATCTGACTGACAGCACTTCAGACTAGAAAAGCCCCGTCCCAAATATTAGTGGCAGCATCTCCTGACATTTCCCTTCTTAGGGGTGTGTGGAGATTCTTCCCTGGAGTGGAGACACCCCTCAGGGTCACTGCTTGAGGCTGAGCTAAGGAGATTTGCCCAGGGTCGTTGGTCTGGGGGAGTGACACCCATCTCTACTTAGTTCTGCTTTGATACACTTGCTTCAAAATTGCTTCCTAAGGCATGATATTAAAATAGATGTTACAGCTCCTAAACTGTTCAGTAAGTAATTCTGATTAAGACCTTTTTGCCTAATCATGATAATAATCAACCATATCTCTATGCATATAAATACTTCTAGATTTCCCTCCTTAATGTTGAGGGACAAAGTTATACAAAGGTTCAATTCCAGCCTTATAATTCTTTATGAATAAATTCTTGACAAAGTGTCCAAGTTTAGGACAAATTTTAGGAAAAAGACCTCCAAAGGGCCCCCTCCCCCCCTTACAATTCCTTCCTTCACCAAGCTCGGAAAGAATTTTCTTCAGGGGAAAGTGGAAAAAAACTTTTTATTAACAAAATACAAAAGAAACACTTGCCAGCACAGACCCAGATTGAGATGAACTCGGCAGATCTTCGCCAGGAAGGGCAGCAGAGCTTCTTTGGCAGACTTCCAGAGGTGGTCTCCGAAGTTCAGATCTGTTCCCACTGGAGCCGGTGCAAATCTTAGGGATGAGGAGGAGGGGGGGGGAAAGGGAGAGGGGCAGTTTAGGCAGCCGGGGGGAAAGCAGCTGAAGCAGCGGAGGGCAGGGAGGGGGGGGGGGGGGGCAGCAGAAGCAGCAGCGAAAGCAGCGAACAGCAGCGAAAAGCCCCAAAAGCCGAAAAACACCAGCCTAGATAAAACAGCCCGGGGGAGGGGCCGGCAGCTCCATGGTGGTGAAGCGCGGAAAATAAACTTCACAACCTGTAAAGCTGTGGAGTAGGTACGTATTTTATTCAGCGCTGGACGCAGGGGGAGAGCATCCTCCCAAATCCTGCGTACCGTACATGATTCTAACCTTCTATTTATCTAGGAAGTCCATGCATATTCTAAATCGCCTATACATATTGATTATCTGCCCCGCCTGTTTCCCGCTTCATATGGAGATTAGTTGCATATTCATTGCGGCTGCGTAGTTAATTGAGTCGGTGGTCTTCAAATGAGTCTGTGGGCGGAAAATGATGAAGTAACAGTCTTCCTCACTAGTTGAACTTTTCACCTTGTCTTTCCACGCATGCGCTTTTAGCCTCTTGGTCGTGATATTTTGCAGACTTTGCACTTTTGCAAAGAGGGGCCCCTTTCCTTATACATCAGGGGTCTTCTTATCGTGCATTCCTTTTCCTTATAAGCACACAGTAACTGATACCTATACATCAGGGGTCTCTTGTTGTACCTTCTTTTCCTTATAAGCACACAGTAACTGAAAACATATGTGCTACTCTTCATTCTATTTAACCCTTAAATCCCCTGTTTCAGTCCCCCCTTTTCTAGAAAATTAGTAAATTCTTTTACTTAATACAAGATTTCTTTTTCTACATCCTTACGATATGTATCTCTTAATGCCTTCCCATGTACTCTCAACAATGAAGTTAGTATTGCCATCCGTTGTAGCATCTTCCAATTCCAAATAAGTAGTACAAAAGACAGCAGTAAGCTTAGACTAACTAAAACCAATAACACAATTACTGGATGACATAATGTATTTAAAATTCCAGTTGCAGTTGGGGACCACCCGAAAAGGGCATCCCACCAATTGTGGCTTGCATCCTTCTTAACCCTTTCTAAGACTCTATTTATTTCTTGGATATCATGGTGAACAGTGACTAAAGTCTTTTGCCCACTCTCTTTGATTTCTTCCAAAATTTTTGCTAAGTCTTGATGTTTTACCAATTGCTTTACCAATGTGAGGTTCATTCCAATGGGCGTAGGTGACAGTTTGTGGTATGTCGTGTAGTTAGACCTTATCAGCTGGTGGGATGTAACTGGTGACGAATATGAAAAATCACATCCCATAATTTTAACAAAATTACAAATACAGACGTTAGAGTTATTCTTAACAGGCAGGGTTACATTCTCGTTGTCTATGTTTACAAAAACACAAGTGGTTCTTAAACATACACATCCTTGACCAGTATATATAAGTATAGTCTTTTGATCAGCATCTGGATGAATTTCAAAGTGGCATACACCCTGCTCGGTGTCAAGGCATACGTCTTGAGCATCAATTGTATTGCTTTCACAGATAAACCCTTGTTGTTCTCGAGTAACACAAGATTCTACATTCACAGTTTGCCATTTCCCATTTACTGACCGGGCCCATGCCCTATGCTCTGAGGGGTACAACACCGTCCCCTCATGATTGAGTCCCAATGCAATGATGGGGTGAATAGCATAAACTGTAGCATTACGTATGGTAAGCACGAAGGTAGTGGCCATATTAGTAACAGGATCATAGGTGAAATTTACTAGAGTCCACCAGGATTGGAATTTTCTTTCAAAATCATTAGCGTTGTCCCAAACAACTTTTCGGACCTCAATTGGAAAAGTGCCTTCATTCCCTTCTCTTATAGCCAAGGCAGCTGCGGATTGGATCCATAACTGCGCTTGTACACAACTGAAAGCTAAAGACACATTATCTTGAACCGTGCTAAGTGTGTCTATTATTAACTTATGGTCCTGGTCCTCAGCCTTTTCCCAGTTCGGTAACACCTTTGAAACCTGCCACTGGCTATTTCCTAATGCCAATAAGGATGATTGTAGAGGTTGCCTCAGTTTTGTCAAATCATCTGTTGCAGTTGTTAACTTATTTGCTAGTATTTCAGAGTCAATTCCATTCAATATTCCTAACCCTGTTCCAAACATTCCCGTTAGATCTCTTCGCATCCTATTCCTAAGGTATACTTGCTTCTGTAACCATGTTGTCCACCCTTCTAGGGATGGTTTTAGCCCAAAGGCATACCACCTCAACAGTCCTATCTAATGTAAAATTATACCAACAATGTGGCCCAGTGTGTTGTTTACAAATCTCATTATGTCCGCCTGCAGGGGGAGATGAGACACTGATTTGAGTTGGTTTCTCATGGTTAGTTCCATTAATCATTCGACATCCTACTCTGATGGTCTCTCCCACAGTCCCTTGAATTGACCACAACCCTTGTTTCTGCCACTCGTGCTTTTCATATACCTGGTTTCCATGCATGACTACAGTTGACAGGTTCAAATTTTGTACCTTCCCCATATATCCGGTAGACCGGACAAAAGCCTGGGACCAAGGCCATTCGACATCACTCTGGCTAAAGGTACTTTCCAATTCTTGGAATATAATTATATTTACAAACAAAACAATTAAATTTCTACATCCTGAATCACCAAACACCCTTAACTGTAATATGCTCATTTTGTTCGTGTAAACTTGAGCTTTAGTCTGTTATCACCAGATATTACTTTCCAATGAGCTTCTGGAGCTTTCTTCACCCGAGAATGGTGGATCCAAGCGCTCTGTTCCTTGATCTTAATTGCAGTGAAGGTAGTAAGTAGCACCTGGAATGGTCCTTCCCACTGTGGTTCAAGGGTTTTTTCTGTAAAAGACTTAACATATACATAATCTCCAGGCTGTATATTATGCACTGGTCCATCCAGACCTCTGCCCCGAGTTCCAGCCACATGTTTTTCAATTTTTCTGAGCTGTTTGCTCAAAACCACCATATAGGTGGCCAATGTCTCCTCTCCGACTTGGGTAGAATTTCCCTTTTGCACTCCATATGGCCTCCCGTAAAGCATTTCAAGGGGACTTAACTTTTCTTTAGTCCTTGGCTTAGTTCAAATTCGCATCAATGCCAATGGGAGTGATTGGGGCCAGGGCAAATTAACTTCTTGTCCTAACCTCACAATTTGCTGTTTAATTAAATGATTCATTTTTTCTACTTGGCCACTTGACTGAGGATGATAAGGGGTGTGAAGTTCCCAATCTATGCCCAAGTGGCGACTAATTTGTTGCACTATTTTTGAAATAAAGTGTGGTCCTCTGTCTGAGGATATAGTGGCTGGAACTCCAAAGCGTGGTATTATTTCTTGTAACAGCACTCTAGTTACCTCCCGGGCTTTGGCAGTTCTAGTTGGGAAGGCTTCTGGCCACCCTGAAAAGGTATCTGTCATCACCAATAAGTATCTATACCCCCCTTTTCTTGGAAGTTCTGAAAAATCAATTTGCCACTGCTGCCCAGGCCCCTGTCCTCTTCCAATTTGACCAAGTTTTGGTTTAGGGGTATTCTTAGGATTAGTCTGGAGGCAAAGGTCACACTGCCGAGTAACCTGGGTAACAATAGCATATAAATTTCTGGCAGTAATCTTTTCAATTAGATGGGTATATAGAGCATCTGCTCCCCAGTGTGTTTTCTGATGTTCCTTTTTAACTAGGGACCATAGTATGTGGGAGGGGACAACCAGCCTCCCTTCTGTAGTGACAGCCCATCCTTCCTCATTATATGTTCCTTTCTGATCCTCAATTAATTCCTTATCCTTTTTATCATATATCGGCTTACCTTCAAGGGATATCTGTCCATCTGGAATTAAGGTTGCCTCAATTATTATCTCACCCTTTGCTGCCTCTTTTGCCTCTCTGTCCGCCAGCTCATTTCCTTCTTCCAATTCTGAGCTCACCTTCTGATGTGCTCTAATGTGCATAATTGCTACCTTCTCAGGCATCTGGACTGCTTCCAATAATCGCATTATTTCTTGTGCATGTTTTATGTTCTTTCCTTGTGAATTTAACAGTCCTCTCTCTTTCCAGATAGCTCCATGTGCGTGCACAACCCCAAATGCATATCTTGAGTCTGTATATATATTTATTCTTTTCCCTTTTGCCATTTCCAAGGCACGAATCAGGGCAACTATCTCGGCTCTGTGCAGAGGTATCTATTGGCAAAGGTCCAGATTCCAGTACCTCTTTACTGGTGGTAACTGCATACTCAGCATATCGCTTCCCACTGATGACGTAGCTGCTTCCATCAGTAAACCAGGTTTCTGCATCGTCAAAAGGGGTGTCCTTCAAGTCTGGTCGGCTGGAGTAGGTGGCTTCGATAGTCTCCAGACAATCATGGTGTACTGGTTCTCCTTGATTTCCACTGAGAAAAGAAGCTGGGTTGACAATATTAGTCACCACTATTTCCACATCATCTTGTTCCACCATAATAGCTTGGTATTTTAAGAACCTTTGTGGGGGAAAGCCAGTGCCCCCCTTTTACCTCTAATACTGCAGATACTGTGTGAGATACTAATACAGTCATTTTCTGGCCCAGGGTGAATTTGCGTGCCTCTTGAATATTCATCACAACAGCTGCCACCGCTCTGAGGCACCCTGGCCATCCTTTGGCTGTTGCATCCAGCTGTTTAGAGAAGTAAGCAACTGCCCTTCGGTATGGCCCTAGGTTCTGTGCTAGTATTCCCGGGGCAATCTCCTGTTTCTCATGGGAGAACAAAAAGAATGGTTTACTTACATCAGGAAGTCCTAGGGCTGGGGCTGACATAAGAGCATCCTTTAATCGACGAAAGGCTTGGGTGGCTTCTTTAGTCCACTTGAGATCTTTGCTGCCATTTGCCATAAGCGTGTACAAAGGTTTAACAAGCAACCCATAGTTGTAGATCCACAACCTACACCACCCTGTCATCCCTAAAAAGGTTCGCAGTTCCTTTATTGTCTGGGGTTGTGGAGTTTAGCATATTGTTTCTTTACGATTTTGCCCCAAGGTCCGTTGTCCAGCACTAACTTCGTACCCCAGGTAGATAACCTTCTGCTTCACCACCTGAGCCTTTTTCTTTGATACTCTATACCCCTGGAGTCCCAAAAAGTTTAAGAGACTCACCGTCCAGGCCACACATGCTTCTTCCGTCTTAGTGGCTATTAAAAGATCATCTACGTACTGCAGCAGCCTTCCTTCTTCTGGGGGGGCCTCCCAAGCCTCTAAGTCCTTGGCAAGCTGCTCTCCAAACAAAGTAGGAGAATTTTTAAACCCTTGGGGAAGTACTGTCCATGTGAGTTGAGTTCTCCGTCCAGTTTTAGGATTTTCCCATTCAAATGCAAAAATTTTCTGACTGGCTTCATGGAGAGGGAGGCAAAAGAAGGCATCTTTTAGGTCTAAAACAGTAAACCAAGTAAACTTTGGTGTTAAGCATGTTAATAAAGTATATGGGTTTGCCACTACTGGATAAAGATTTTCAGTTATCTTATTAACAGCTCGCAAATCTTGCACCACCATGTATGACCCATCAGGTTTCCGAACGGGTAAAATAGGAGTATTAAAATCAGATTGGCATTCTTTTAGTAATCCTAGTTGTAAAAAGTTCTCAATCACTGGCCTAATTCCTTCCCTGTCTTCTTTTCTCAAAGGATACTGCTTGATCCTAACTGGTTGTTTCCCTTCTTTAAGTTTAATTATTATAGGAGGTGCGTTTTTCGCTCTCCCTGGCACATTGGAAGCCCATACTCCGGGGAACACCTGACTAATTATTTCTTCTCTAATTTCTTCTTTAATTTCAATGATTGTCAATATTAAACTCAATACTTCTATATATTGTTAATCATTTACCTCCAAAGTAATCTCCCCATTCTTAAATACAATGGTCGCTTGTAATTGTTCCAATAAGTCTCTTCCCAGGAGCGCCTTTGGGGAATTTGGCATGTATAAAAACTTATGAGTGCCCCATTGTTTCCCAAATTTATATTTTAGAGGTCTACAAAAATAAGCCTTTTCAGACTGGCCAGTGGCTCCTTGTACTGTAACATAATCTTTTCCCACAGGCACCAGGGCCTTATTCAATACTGAATATGTTGCTCCTGTATCAATTACAAACTCTACTTCCTTTCCCTCCTCCCCCAGTTCCATTGTTATAACCAGGGGATCTGCTGGGGGTCGATCTCCCGGTCCCCTTCAGTTTCCTTTTGCATATGCAATCACGTCTTTTTTCTTGTCTCTCCTCCGTTTAGGGCATTCATTCTTCCAATGCCCAAACTCTTTACAAAACGCACACTGATCTTTACCCAACCGAGGTGGGCCCCCTTGTCCCCCTCGTCGACCTTGCCCACGACTTTGTCCTCCTCTCTCTTCTCTCACCACTGCCACCAATTTCCTCACATTCTGCTTATATCCCTCTTCTCTATTGCTAAATACTCTCCATGCCTCATCTAGTAAATTCTCTAGATTTCTTGCCTCGGGCCCTCTTATTTTTGAAGCTTACGCCTAATATCCCCCGTAGATTGACCCAAAAATAAATTCACTAGTTGTTGAATCCCCACCTCTGCTTCAGGGTCCAGAGATGTATTGCGGCGCATTGCATCCCTTAATCGATCCAAAAATTCAGATGGTGTTTCAGAGGGACCTTGTTTAACAGCATATAGTGCTGACCAATTTATAGTTTTAGGTATTGCCCGTTCCATCCCTTTTGCTATCCATTCTTGGTAGCTTTCTAACTTCTGCATTTCTGCTGTCCTGTTTGGATCCCACTGTGGATTCTGGAGGGGAAAATAGTCCTTTGTATCCAATTGCTGGGCTTTATAATAATCCTCTGCTAGATCTCCTGCTGTTTTCAGGATTAATTGCTTTTCTGTTTCAGTTAATGCATCCAGCAATAATTGCATATCAGACCAATCTGGATTATGTTGTTTTATAATATACCGCAAACGCTTTGCTGTAGTTATTGGGTCACTACAGTAGTTTTTAGCAACTTTTTCCCATGCTTCTATATCAATAGTAGAAAAGGGTATTTTTACTAGAACCCTCCCTCCTTCTGGTCCCACAGCCTCTCTCAAAGGGAATTGTAGCACCTTATTTCTCGTCCTAGAAGACACAGGGCTTCTGGGAGGAGAATGGGCTAGACCAGGTAGTTCTTCTGAATCATCCTCTCCCTCTCTCCGAGCTCGAGGAGGAGATTTGAATAGGTCACTCATACCCTGTTCCTGCATATCCAAATTGTGCATTTTGTCTAATCTGGTACACCGCTCACCTATATCACATGCTGAACAACACCTTTCAAGTTTCCCTTTATTTGCTTTCCTTTCCTTCTCAAGGGCTAGAACTAAAGGGTCAGAGGGTGCCTTAATCCCACAGTCTCTCTGCCATTCAGGGTGGTTTCGGAGAGAGAAGAACATGTCACAATAGGAAACCTCACTCCATTTGCCCTCTCTTCTTAAAAACAACATTAGTTGCAACAGAGTATCATAATCTAAAGTCCCGGTAGGTGGCCACCTTAGTCCGTGGTCTAGTCTGTACAGTGGCCACCACTGGCTACAATATTTAATTAGGGTGGATTTATTTTCAGTGCCGCCAGTTCCTGCAACTTCTTTCCAATGTGCTATAATACACCCTAAAGGGCTGGCTTTAGGGACTTCTGTGCTCTGTGTAGATCCCATTCTTCTCTTTTCGTCCCCTGCCCACTTTACACCTAAGCTACACCTTACTGAACTTAAAAATTTCTTTCCAATCTCCTTCCCACACACAATACCAACTGCTAGATCAGTCAATTTGTTTCCTCTCTCTATCTGGCAGTCTATTAGGTTCACAAACTCCCAAGGATCACGCCCAAACCATTGAAAAGCGGACCCCCTTTTTCACTCTTCTCAGTACGCAAACGAAGCACACAATGCACCAACACGGCACCCTCACTCTTGTACAAACACAGCACACTTATTATTCATACTTTCTACCAACAATCATTATATTCTCAGCACAGCTACAGTCCCGCTCGCATCACGCCGCACATTACACAATTCTGCCTTTCTGAAAAGCATACCCCACACTTACTCCCCTCCTGGGTACGTCTCACTCAGTCACTCACCTCACTCGCAATGTCCGGACTCCAACACACACACACCACCTGGGAACAGGAATCCACTCGACCCGCGTTCTAGGGTCGCTCCGCGGCTGCTCTATCAGTCAGCGAATTCCTTCACCGGCCCCCCTCCTCCCTTCTCGACCCGGAGGTTAAGGGAATGGAGTGGCCCTACCGGTGTCCCTCTGCCGGTAACTCCACCGGCTCGCTGCTTGCAAGCCTGACCTCCACAGGGACTTTGTTGTACGCAGGACGTCTCCTGCGATTTATCAACAGCCCTCCAATCACGCGTGCATATGTCTTACAAACCCCCCAGAATTAATACGTACCGTTTCATCCGCCAGCCAGTGGTCCTTTCTGTCGCTGCAGTAAGCGAGCCGGGGTCGGGGTCTCCTCCAGGAAATCCCGGGGCGCGCCGTGGAGTCGTCCGGCCCTCAGCTCGATCCCGCAGGCAGACAGGAAGGTCCCATCTGGGGTGCCAAATGAAGCGCGGAAAATAAACTTCACAACCTGTAAAGTTGTGGAGTAGGTACGTATTTTATTCAGCGCTGGACGCAGGGGGAGAGCATCCTCCCAAATCCTGTGTACCTTACATGATTCTAACCTTCTATTTATCTAGGAAGTCCATGCATATTCTAAAACGCCTATACATATTGATTATCTGCCCCGCCTGTTTCCCGCTTCATATGGAGATTAGTTGCATATTCATTGCGGCTGCGTAGTTAATTGAGTCGGTGGTCTTCAAATGAGTCTGTGGGCGGAAAATGATGAAGTAACAGTCTTCCTCACTAGTTGAACTTTTCACCTTGTCTTTCCACGCATGCGCTTTTAGCCTCTTGGTCGTGATATTTTGCAGACTTTGCACTTTTGCAAAGAGGGGCCCCTTTCCTTATACATCAGGGGTCTTCTTATCGTGCATTCCTTTTCCTTATAAGCACACAGTAACTGATACCTATACATCAGGGGTCTCTTGTTGTACCTTCTTTTCCTTATAAGCACACAGTAACTGAAAACATATGTGCTACTCTTCATTCTATTTAACCCTTAAATCCCTTGTTTCAGATGGTTTTCATGTTTAAAGCGTTAAACTCGATTTTTAACCTTCAAAAGTTTAAAGTTAATTAAAGCTTATTGCTCTTCCATTCAACTATTTAATTAAATGTTTAATTAAATATTTATTCAATTTTGGGGTGAAGTTTAGGAGCTTTTTGAGGCATTTTCTGACCGTTTTTCACTCTTTTGTCTTTAAATAATTTAAATACTGCGCTCCTTGTTTCAAGTTCATGAATATTTAATTAAAATTAATGAATATTAATATTTAATAACATGTATTCAGAATTAGCAAATCTTATTTAAATTTTTTTCGGGGGGTTTGGCCTTTTTTTAAGGTCAAAAATCCCCAGTTTTAACCATTAAATTGAATATATTTACAAAGAATTTATTTAATTTATTAAGTGTTTATTTATTGTTGCATTAAGTTTAAACGTCCAGAAACAAATCAAACTAAATTTTCGGAGGATTTGGCTGCAAATTTCGCTTTTTTTTTTCTTTAAATGATTTTAAAAATTCCCTTTCGATAGTTAATATTTAATTGATTCATATTCCCATTTAATTGATTAATTAATTAAAATTCCCATTTTTTTACCACTTGCGAGCAGATTTTCACTTCTTGTTTTTTTTCCCGAACCGCCTTGTTTCTCCCCCCCCGCCCCGAATTTTTCCAAATTAACAAAATTAATTCAAAACCTTTTGCAAATAATTAATTAATTCATTAATTAACTGGGAGGAGTTTCCATCATGTTCTACTGCCCCGAGGTGCTGCGGAGACACTCGGGCTGCTTCGGGACCATCTGGTGAGCACAATTTGGGATTTTTTTGGGGATTTTTTGGGGATATTTGGGGATTTTTTGGGGATATTTTGAAAATGTTTTGGGGATTTTTTTGAAATTTTGAAGGATTTTTGGGGGATTTATTGAAAAATTTTGAGGGATTTCATGGAGAAATTTTTTGGGGATTTTTTTTGGGATTTTTTGAAAATTTTTTGGAAAATTTGTGGGTATTTTTTGGGGGGATTTTTGGAATTTTTGGGGGATATTTTTGGGGATATTTTTTGGGGATTTTTGGGGGATTTTTGGGGAGGATTTTGTGTCCGTTTCTTTGGATTTTGGGGAATTTTCAGTGGATTTTGGGTGGTTTTATGTCATTTTTTAGCTCATTTTGGGTCATTTTTATGCGGATTTTGGGTCATTTTGGGTCAAGTTTAGCTGATTTCGGGTGGATTTCGGGTGATTTTTCAGTGGATTTTGAGACATTTTGGGTTATTTTCTGTCAATTTTTGCTCATTTTGGGTCGTTTTTATGCTGATTTTGGGTCATTTTGGGAGGATTTTGGTTCAATGTCATTTTTAGCTCATTTTGGGTCATTTTCGGTGGATTTTGGGGCATTTTATTTACATTTTTAGCGGGTTTTGGATCATTTTTAAGCGGATTTTGGGTCATTTCAAATCAATTTTAGCTGATTTTAGGACAATTTTGGGTGAATTTTGCATCATTTTTCTGTGGATTTTGAGTCATTTTGGGGGATTTTAGCTCATTTTTGGTGAATTTTGGGTAATTCCAGACAGATTCGAGGTGGAATTTGGGTAATTTCTGGCTGATTTTGGTCAATTTTGGGGTGATTTTTGCAATGGTTTTGGGGGAAAAATTGGGGAATTTTTTTGGGAAATTATTTTGAATTTTGGGGGGATTTTTGGGGAAATTATTTTAAATTTTGGGAGGATTTTTGGGGACATTATTTTGAATTTTGGGGCGATTTTTGGGGATATTTTTGGGGAGTTTCAGGGGGATCTGGAGGGATTTTTGGGTGGATTTTGGGTGATTTTTGGGGGTTTTTTCAGGCTTGCAGCCACCTGCCACTCCCACCTCCTCCGCTGGGAGTACCTGGGGGTGGATGTACCCAAAATCCCCCAAATTCATCCCCAAATATTAAACCCCCACATTTACCCCCCAAAACCCCCAAATTCTACTCAAAAAACCTTTAAAAACCCCCCAGATTCTCCGTTTTTTATCCCATTTTTCCCATTTTTTCCCAATTTTTTTTCCAAATTTTTCACCAATTTTATCCTTTTCTCTCCTTTTTCCTCTTTTTCTTTTTCCACATTTTTTTCCTCAACTTTATTCCATTTTTTCCCAAATTTTCCCCAGTTTTATCCCACTTTTTCTTAATTTTTCCCCCCAATTTCCCCCCAATTTCTCCCCAATTTTCCCCAATTGCATCCAAATTTCCTCAAATTTTTAATTCCAATTTTTTCCTAATTTTACCCCATTTTTTCATGCAACTTCCCCCCCATATCTTAATTCATTTTTACAAAAATCCCCAAAATTTTAAATCCCTGATTTTCCCCAAATTCCCATTTTTTTAATTCCCCCCCCTTTCCCTGCATTATTTTGCCCCCCGTCAATCATGCCTTGGCCCCGCCCTGTGCTGCCGTGACCTCGTTCGTGATTGGCCGGAGCGGTTGGGAGGCCCCGCCCCCTCGCTACTCACTTTGTTTGGGCGCGATGCTGCAGCTCGGTCTCGCGAGAGTTTACAGGAGGCATTGCCGGCACCTGCTCGGTAGGCGGCACCACCCGCGGGGTTATGCTAATGAAGGGGCGGGGTTATGCTAATGAGGGGTTCCGGCGCGGGGGATTTTGGGGTTTTTGGAGGAGAATTTTGGGGGGAATTTGGGGGATTTTTGGGGAAAGTTTTGGGGGGATTTTTGGGGGGAGATTTTGTCATGGATGTGGAATTTTGGGGAGAATTTGGAGGTTTTTTAGGTCATTTTTGGGATTTTGGGGATGGATTTGGGATTTTGGGGATTTTTGGGGAGAATTTGGAGATTTTTTGGGACATTTTTGGGATGGATTTGGGGGAATTTTTAATGGAAATTTTGGAGCGATTTTGGGGGGATTTTTGGAGGGAATTTTAGGTGTTTTGGGGAAATTTTGGGGGAAATTTTGGGGGGAATTTTTGGGATTTTGGTGGGAATTTTTGGAACAATTTGGGGCGGATTTTTGGGTAAATTTGGAGGGATTTTTGGGTAATTTTGGGGGGAATTTTGGGCTTTTTGAGGTTTTTTTTAGTGGAATTTTGGGGTTTTTTGGGTGATTTTGAGGGATATTTGGGGAGATTTTTGAGGGGATTTGTTGGAATTTTTGGGGCATATTTTAAGGAGTTTTTGGGGTCTTGAAGAAAAAAAATTTGGGCCAATTTTAGGGGTGATTTTGAGGCAATTTTGGAGGTTTTTTTGGAGGAACTTTGGGATTTTGAGGGTTTTTTTAAAGGGGATTTTTGGGGAGATTTTTGAGTGAAATTATTGGGAGTTTCATGTAATTTTTGGGTCATTTTGGGGGTTTTTTGAGGGGATTTTGGGGGATATTTTAAAGAATTTTTGGGGTCTTGAAGGTAAATTTTGGGGTGGATTTGGAGGAATTTTGGCAAGATTGTTGAATTATTTTGGGGGGACATTTGGGGAAATTTTGAAGAGTTTTTGGGGTGGGTTAAGAGTAATTTGGGGGGAATTTGGAGAGAATTTTTGGAGGATTTTGAGGAGGAAATTTGGGGAAATTTTGGGTGTTTTGGGGGGATTTTTGGTGGATTTTGGGGTGATTTTTTGGAGTGAATTTGGGATTTTGGGGGGAATTTGGAGTTTTTTAAGGGGATTTTTGGGCAATTTTGGGGAGATTTTTGGAGGGATTTTGGAAAAAAAAATGGGATCTTGAATGGAAATTTTGGTGGATTTGAGGCATTTTTGGACATTTTTGGGCCATTTTTTTCCAGGATTTTGCATTTTTGGGACATTTTAGTGTTTCATGGTTGATTTTTGGGTGGATTTTAGGACGTTTTTAGGTCATTTTGCAGAAGAAGTTTGTGATTTTGGAGAGGCTGAATCGGGTGCAGCGCCCCCTGCTGGACATCGATGTCACCCCCCTCCCCCCCCCAGGAGGTACCAAAAATTCACAAAATTCACCCCAAAAATCTCCAAAAAAATCCCCCAAAATTCACCCAAAATCCTCAAAAAAATCCCCCCAAAATTCACCCAAAAATCCCTTAAAGATCCCCTGGGTGGAGATGGAGGGGAATTAAAAATATCAAAAAACCCCCAAAAATCCCTAAAAATTCAGCAAAATTAATTTCCCAGAATCCTCCAAATTTTCCCCAAAAATCCCTTCAAGATCCACTTCAAACTTTTCAAAATCCCCCCCAAAAATCCCCCAAAAAATCTCCCAAAACCTCCCAAAAATCACCCAGAATTCATTTTAAAATCCCCTGGGTGGAGATGGAAGGGAATTCCAAAAAAATATCAAAAAATCCCCATAATTCAGCAAAATTAATTTCCCAAAATCCTCCAAATTTTCCCCTAAAATCCCTTCAAGATCCACTCCAAACTTTCCAAAATCCCCCCAAAAAATCTCCTAAACTGCTTCAAATTCCCCCAAATTTTCCCCCAAATTTTCCCAAATTTTTCCCCAATTAATATTATTTTTTTCCCATTTTTTTCCTCATTCCAGGGCTCTGCTGCTCCCAGATTCCAGAGCTCTGATGGAAAAGCTGGAGGCAGCTCCTGATCCCTTCTTTGGGATTATGGGGGTGGGGCTGCCCCAGGTGAGGAAGAAATTCTCCTTTTTTACCCCAAATTCTCCTTTATTAACAAAAATTCTCCTTTATTAACCCAAATTCTCCTTTATGAACTCAAATTCCCAATTTCCCCCTTATTTTCCCCCTTATTTTTCCCCCTTATTTTTCCCCCTTATTTTTCCCCCTTATTTTTCCCCCTTATTTTTCCCCCTTATTTTTCCCCCTTATTTTTCCCCCTTATTTTTCCCCCTTATTTTTCCCCCTTATTTTTCCCCCTTATTTTTCCCCCTTTTTTTCCCCCTTATTTTCCCCCTTATTTTTCCCCATTTTCCCCCAGTTTTATCCCAATTTTGTCCCATTTTTCCCCCATTTCCAGGTTGAGGAGCTGCTGCCACCCCCTGAGGAAATAGAGGCACCCCCAGGTGGGACCAAAAAACCCCAAAATTTACCACAAAATTCCCCCAAAACTTCACCCAAAATCGCCAAATTATCCCAAAATTCCCCTAAAATTATCCCCAAATCCCCCAAATTTACCCCAAAAATGCCCCAAAATTTCCAAAAATGATCCAAAAATTCCCCCAAAACTTCTCCCAAAATGCCCCAAATTTATCCCAAAATTTCCCTAAAATTCCCCCAAAACTTCACCAAAAATTCCCCAATTTTGCCCCAAAATTCCCCCAAAATTCCCCTAAAATTCCCATAAAATTTCCTAAAATTCCCTAAAATCCCCAAATTCCCAAATTCCCCCAATTCCCCAGAGCGCCCCCTGGTGGCCACGCCCGAGTCCATCACCCTGCGGGAGCCGGAGCTGCCCCTCCCCCCCCGGCCCTGCCCGAGGTGAGAAATTCCCAAAAATTTGGGGAAGCTTTGGGGGTTTTTGGGACATTTTTAGGGTTTTTTTAGGAGGAATTTTGGTAGATTTTTGAGAAATTTTTGAGGAATTTTGGGTCATTTTTGTGGACAATTTTTAAGAAAATTTGGGAAAATTTGGGGGATTTTTGGGTCATTTTTGGGGACAATTTTGAAGAAATTTTTAGAAAATTTGAGGGATTTTGGGAGAATTTTGGGAGAATTTTTAGGGAATTTTGGGGACAATTTTTAGGAAATTTTGGGAAAATTTGAGGGATTTTGGGAGAATTTTTGGAGAATTTTGGGTCACTTTGTGGGAATTTTGGGGACAATTTTTAAGAAATTTTTGGGACATTTGAGGGATTTTGGGAAAATTTTGGAAGAATTTTGGGGACAATTTTTAACAAATTTTTGGGAAATTTTTGGGGAATTATGGAGCTAATTTGGGCTGAGTTTTTGGGACTATTATGGGATGCTTTTAGGATATTTTGGGTGAATTTTGACTGATTTTGGATCCCAGGTGGAGCTTCCTGAAGTGACCCCAGGGGAGCTCGAACTGCTGCTGGAGCCTGAAGGTCAGAGGTCACTCAGGGGTCACCCAGGGGTCACTCAGGGGTCAAGGTTATTTTGGATAATTTTTGATTCATTTTTATTTATTCTGAGCCTTTTTTTTGTTCATTTTTTGTTATTATAAGATAATTTTTTTCAATTTTTGGTCATTTTTGGTCATTTTCAGGTGAATTTGGTCATTTTTTGGTCATTTTGAGTCATTTTGGATAATTTTGATTTTTTCTGGGTAATTTTTTGTTATTTTTAGACAATTTTGAGCCATTTTTGGGGGTTTTTTGTTTGATTTTGTGTCATTTTTAGTTTATTTTTATTGATTTGGAGTTTTTTTGTAATTTTGGGTAATTTGGGGGTTTTTTTTAGGTAATTTTGTGTAATTTTTAATTTATTTTTATCGTTTTGGGGGTTTTTTTGGTAATTTTAGGTCATTTTTGCGTAATTTTGTGTCATTTTGGATAATTTTAAATTTTTTCTGGGTATTTTCTGGGGAATTTTTTTGTTATTTTTAGACAATTTTGGGTCATTTTTGGGAGATTTTTGGCCATTTTTGGGGTTTTTTGGTTAATTTTGTGTCATTTTTAATTTATTTTTATTCATTTGGGGGTTTTTTTGTAATTTTGGGTCATTTTTGAGATATTTTGGGGTATTATTTTTAGGATGGGGGAAATTTTGGGGTTATTTTGGGGGGTTTTTTGGGTAATTTTGGGTCAGTTTTGTCTCCCCTCCCCCCAGTGGAAGCACCAGAGTTGGAGCTGCCCCTCCCCCCACGTGAGAAATTTGGGGGGATTTGGTTAAAAAAATGGAAAATTTGGGAAGTTTGGGAGGAGAATTGGGTCAAAAATTGGGGGAATTTTGGGGAAAATTTGGGAATTTTGAGTGAAAAATGGGGCAAGGATCAGAAATTTGGGGAAAATTGGGAAAAAATTCAGAAAGAAAATGGGAAAAATGAGAAAATTTGAGAAAGAATTGAGTAAAATTTTGGGAAAATTGGGAAAGAAATTGAAGGAAATTTGGTGAAAAATTGGGGGAAAATGGGAAAATTTGGGGAAGAAATGAGTAAAATTTCAGGTGGAAATGGAGAAAGAGATTGGAAAAAATTTGGGAAAATTTTCGGAAAAATTGGGGAAAAATTTGGGAAAATTGGGAAAGAAATTGGGGGAAATTTGGTGAAAAATTGAGGAAAAAATGGGAAAATTTGGGGAAGAAATGAGTAAAATTTCAGGGGAAAAATGAAGCAAGAGATTGGAGAAAATTTGGAAAACATTGGGAAAAATTTGGGGAAAAATTGGGAAAAATTTGGGAAAAATTTGGGAAAATAAAAAAATAAATTGGCGGAAATTTGGGGGGAAATTGAGGAAAAAATGGGAAAATTTGGGGAAAAATTGGGGAAGAAATTGGAGGAAATTTGGGGGGAAAATGGAAAAAAAATTGGGGAAAAAAGGGGGAAACTTGAGGGGAAAATTAGGAAAGAAATAGGGGGGGAAATTGGGATAAGATTTGGATAAAATTGGGAAATTTGGGAAAAATTGGAAATTGGGAAAAGATTGAAAAAAATTATAGAAAATTTGGGAAAATGGGGGAAAAATTGGGAAAAATTTGGGAAAATTGGGGAAAAAATTGGGAAAAATTTGGAAATTGAGAATTTGTTCTGCTCCTCTTCCTCCTGCAGGCCCCACCCCCCTGAGACTCCGCCCCTCCTGCCTCTGCCCCTCCCCCTGCCAGTGCTGGCCCCACCCCCTCCCCAGCAGCACCGGCCCCTTCCCCCCGCCCCCACCTCCGCTGGGACCACCAGACCCAAATCCCAGCCCAGGAAATTCAGGAGGGGCTGGAGGAGCCTTAGAGGGACTGCAGGGCAAGGGTGAGTGACCTCTGACCCCTGAGTGACCCCTGAGTGACCCTGAGTGACCTCCAGGGGCCGGTGGAGCTGCCCCACAGATCCCGGCGCCCCCCAAGTGACCTGCTGGACACAGCCTGCCATGGTGAGACCCCAAAATCCATCCCATAGACCCCAAAATCCATCCCATAAACCCCAAATCCACCCTGAGACCTCAAATCCATCCCACAGACCCCAAATCCATCCCTTAGACCCCAAGTCCATCCCATAGACCCCAAACATGCCCCACAGATCCCAAATCTGACCCATAGATTCTGATCCTTCCCCATTGATCCCATTCCTGTCCCACACATTGCCTGCCCCATAGATTGACCCAATTCCTGCCCCATAGATTGACCCCATTCTTGCCCCATAGATTGCCTACCCCACACATTCCCTGCCCCACAGATTGATCCCATTCCTGCCCCACTGATTCCCTGCCCCACAGATTGATCCCATACATTGATCCCTTTCCCTGCCCTACACATTCCCTTACCCATAGAGTGATCTAATTTCTGCCCCATAGATTTCCCTACTCCATACATTGATCCCATTCTTGCCCCACACATTCCCTGCCCCACAGATTGATCCCATTCCTGCCCCATAGATTCCCTGCCCCACACATTCCCTGCCCCAGATTAATCCCATTCCTGCCCCATAGATTCCCTGCCCCACCCACTCTGACCCCATTCCCTGCCCCACACATTCCCTGCCCCACAGGTTGATCCCATTCCTGCCCCATAGATTCCTTGCCCCACAGGTTCTGACCCCAATCCTACCCCATAGATTTTTCTGACCTCATTTTTACCCCACACATTTCCTACTCCACACATTCCTGCCCCATATATTTCCCTACCCCACCCCCTCTGACCCCATTCCCTGCCCCACAGATTGATCCCATTCCCTGCCCCACAGATTCCCTGCCCCATAGATTCCCTGCCCCATAGATTGATCCCATTCCTGCCTCATTGATTTCCCTGCCCCACAGATTGATCCCATTCCTGCCCCACATATTCCCTGCCCCACAGATTGATCCCATTTCTGCCCCACACATTCCCTGCCCCATAGACTGATCTCATTTCTGCCCCATAGATTTCCCTGTTCCATACATGGGTTCCATTCCCTGCCCTACACATTTCCTGCCCCATAGATTTTCCTACCCCATACATTCCCTGCCCCATAGATTCTGACCCCATTCCTGCCCCACAGATTCCCTGCCCCCCAGATCCATTTCCTGACCCTGTTCTTTGTTTCTCTCTCCCCCAGCTCCCCTCCCCTCTCAGCTGCTCCAGTTTTGGGGTCGCTGCTTCCGGCCCCTCCCCCACCCTCAGCCCCTGGAGCCGCCCTCAGAGCTGCCCAGCAAGGTGGAGGTGGGGCTGCCCCAAAAATCCCAAAATTCCTGACCCAGAAATCCCAAAATTCCCAAAATTCCTGACCCAAAGATCCCAAAAGTTCCCAAAATTCCTGACCCAGAAAAAATTCCAAAAATTCCCAAAATTCCTGACCCAGAAATCCCAAAAATTCCAAAATTCCCAAAATTTCTGACCCAGAAATGTCCCAGTCTGGGGTTTCTCCTTTTCCCCAAGATCACCCCAGAGGGACATGAGGTGGTTCAAACCCTGGTTTTCTCTGAAGCAGCTGAAGAGAGATTGCCGGAGACGATTTTCTCTTGTTCCAAGGATTGTTTATTAATTCTTATCTCAGGGACTTTTTGCCTGGCCAGCAGCGGTCTGGTGGAATCTGCCTGGTGAGGGCAGGGCTTATCTAATATAGTTTGTACTATGTATTACATGTTTACAGAATTTTCCCAATACAATACAATTTTATTAAATGGTCCAGCCCTGACCCCATCAAATCCAAGAGTGCCAACGTGTCACCCAACATGGATGACATGGAAAAGAAGGAGGAAAAGGTGTCCACCCCTCAAATTCTCCATCTTGGCCACGTGTTCCTTATCATAAATATTCAAAAAAACTTATTTATCTACATTCTGAAGGTCTAATTTACACTTTACTAATTTTAGTAGCTTGTTTCCAATTTCTTTGTGCTGACAACTTCCCCCAGGGATTAGAATTCAGCACCTGTGACACCAGGAACTCACTCAGAAATCTTTCAGACCCTTGCCAGGGGGGTTTTGAGACCCCCAAGGAGGCCAGGGGTACGCCCTGGGCTCCCACACAGGTCCAGAGGGAGGGGTGGCATCCTGAGGTCTCAGTCTGTGATGATGGTCTTGAGGCAGATCAGAGAAAACTTTGGACTGACTCTTACACATCTGATTCAGTTATCCCCAAATCTGCATCCTGAATAGGCCAAAGGCCGCGCACTCTAAGTCCAGTGTGGAAGTTTTGTTGATGCCTCTCTTTCCTCCACAGAACATTGAAAAACCCAAAATTTTACGGTCACTGTACCCCAAACAGATTCTGACCACCACATCTCCCACCAGCCCTTCTCTCTTTGTGAACAGCAGGACACAGAGCTTTCCTGGGGAGCGGGAAGAGAAGGAAATCTGCCCAAAGTGTAGCCTGGAAGGTTCAGCCTGGAGGTGAGGAAGCAGCACAGTCCCTGCCAGGGCAGAATGTTGGTGGCCCAGGTGTCCCAGCTGAGGCTGGGCCATGCCATGGCTCTGTGTGCCAGGAGCCGGCAGCGCTGGGTGCAGGGAGCCCAGGGAGGGCACAGCAATGCTGGGCTGAGAAATGCTGGGGGCACAGCGAGATGGGCGTGTGCAGCCGGCCAGGGAAAAGCCTAAACAACAAACTCCACTCAGGAGCCAGTTGCTCAATATAGGCTGCCTGGAATGATATCACCTTTCTACAAGCTACAGTATAACCAGAAATTATCTCTGTAAGCAGAATTCTCTGAGTCTTCCAACTGAATTCTCTGTCCCCATCCTTTCCCTTGATCTCTGTTGCAGATGGAAATTGATTGTGCCATCATCACCTTGAACCTCTCTCTTGAATGCAGACAGTTTTCCCCAGGTGTGTTAAGAAGTTGTTGCTCAGTGTCTATGCAAAGCTTTTGTATCCTCATGGAACCAACTGTCTTCATGGAAAGGCGACAATTGTGACAGTTCACAGCCTCACAGAAACAAGGCTCCATTGTGACACTGAGGGGAATTAGAGAATCAAAGAGACCATTGTGACACAGCAATGCCACAGGGAACCAATCGTCCATTGTGACAATGTAGATCCAAGGAGACCATGGTGACACTGTGGGACCTCATGGATCCAAGGGGCCACTGTGATACTGGAGAACTTCATGGAACCCATGGTCCAGTGTGACATAGCAGCACCTCATTGGAACAAAAGAACCATTACTGACAGCACAGAAACTCCTGGAACCAAGGGGGCCCATGGTGACACAGCAGGGCGAAGGAGACCAGTGACCAGTGACATAAGAACCTTATTGAACTGATGGTCCATTTTGACACTGCAGAAACAAGAAGACCATTGTGACACTATGGAAACTCATGGAAGCAAGGGGCCATTGTGACACTCCAAGGCCTCGTGGAACCAGGGAGATCATTGTGACACTCCAGAACCTCATGGCACTTTATTGTGACACAGCAGGGTTCCATGGAACCAGTTGTCCATTGTGACAATGCAGATCCCAGGAGACCATGGTGACGCTCGGGAAGGTCATGGAACCAAGGGTTTGTTGTATCCTGGTTTGGAGGACAGGCATCTGCCAAGAAAGGCAGAAGCTTCTCTTTGAAAGGAGAAGGTAAACCCCCCCCCTAAATTACTGTAATTTTGAAATTAAGCGGCTCTCAAGCAAAGATATGGGAATTAGGAATAAAAGTTCTTTGCTAGGAAAATTAAAATAGAAATACAGTATTACAAAGAACAATCCCAAAACACTGACAGAGTCAAAATACAACCTGACACCCCGTCAGTCAGAGTGTTGGTAGCAGTCCAATAAAAAGGTGGCTGCAGTCCTCCTGGAGTGACAGATGTGGTTCAGCTGAAGCAGTGCTCCTGTAGAAAAAGTGCAGTTTTCCTCTGAAAGTCCAGAGATGATATGGAAAGGTCTGGCTTTCCACTGGAATCCAGTGGAAAGAAGGTACCTTGTTGTTCAAAATCTCAGTTTTTATCAGGGTAGGAAAGGCTTGGCTCCTCCCCTTGGCTGGAGCATCTTCCAATGGGATGATGTAATTTTATCAGTCATATAGTGGGACTGGATGGCCCAGCAGCAGATGATATCCTCCTGGAGGGAGGATGGATTGTGGAAAAGATAAAGATGATTGCCCCACCTAGTCTTAAAGATGGCCCATGAGCAAATAATATGTGCCACAGAGATAAGAGTCACTACCCTACCCAGCTTCAACACATGGTGATAGAATCCAGAGTTTTGTATTTCTGCAACCCAAGACACCTGATAAGTTCTCTGTGTTTGTGGTTGCTTGTGTTTCCTTGACTGCTGCTACTAGAGTCCTGGCTCTTATTTTTTGTTTTTCCTTATCTCTTCTAACATACACTTTTTGCGCTTCCCATAGCAACTCCTGAAGCCCCCTATCCTGCTGATCTTCCAATTTTTCCAGCTTCTTCCTGATGTCCCCTCAAGACTTAGCTATGAATTGTGTTTTCAAAAGGACCTGCCCTGCTGCTATATCAGGGTCTATGCCCAAGTATAATTGCAAATCCTTTCTTAGTCTCTCTAGCCGTTATGTCTGGAACTCATCCTTCTCTTGGTGCTCAATCAGAGCTTTCCCTATATTTTGTCCCTTAGGCACATGAATTCCTTGGATGATCATCCACCTGAAATCCTTCATATTCTGCCCATGTTCCAGCTCCTGATTACTCCAGTTTGGATCTCCCAGAGGCCATTTCTGATCTCCCTGTTCTGGCCCCTGCTTATCTCCATTCCAAGCCTCTATTTCTGACTGTTGAATCATTTCTCTCTCTTCCATTGTAAACAAGATTTCTAATATAGGCTGCAATTACACCCCTTCCCCAGGGCTGCATATTTACTTTTCTCATGGTTAGGAGGTTCTTTTGAAATCACTAAGAGATTTAAAGCTTGACAAATTTAATCTTCAAATGATTTAAACTCTGCCCAATATAAATTATCTGCATAGATATTTTCCTTCGTCTATTCCAACATACAATAATGGATAATTTTCTGCTTGTTTTTTCCTCTTTGGGATTCCCTTGTACCCCAGTATTGTAACATGATCCCCAGTGGACTGTCCTGAGGAATACTGCTCCCCTTCTGGGAACCCCCCTCTTGGTTCCCAGGCATACCGTGTTCTTGTGAATTTTTCTCATAATTCACAACCACTTGGTCAGAGGTCTTACTCTTTCTCTGACCCATCTATGGCGGCAAAAGACCAAGAAATCCCATATATCTTCATGTCCCGTGCTCTCCCTCACTTGTTTAGTGGTTCAACTTTCTCATTCAATATTTACACATAAAATATTTACAATATTTTATCTTTTGCCAACCACTTGTCTCTGTCCTAATTCTCTAATTTCCCTTCTCAATCTGTTTTCCCTAACTTTTCCGGACACTTTCTTCAAACCCTTTAACCACATACAATTTCCATCTGTTTTTCTTCTAGAAGATAATTTAACTGAACTTAGTCACTTCCCTCAAAAATCATCTCTTCAAGTGTTAGCCAGCTCTCTTCTCCTTAAAGACTTTTTCTTTCTCAGGCTGGGACCTTCCCTTCCAGTCCCTCCCGACGTCTTCACTTGTTCTTGCCTTTTTCTTTCTTTTTTTCCTGGCCAGCCTCCTCACGGAGAACACAAAACCTGGTACTGGGAGGCCCCCACTGGCTTCAGCTATCGAACCATTCAAATATTCCTCCCTCTCACACACAAGCACACAGTTGCCCCTGCTTTACCCAACCCCGTGGTACTTACACAGTCTGTTTTCCCACACTGTATTTGTGCACAAGATATTGGGCACTTTACCTTTTGCTGGCACTCCTCCAGGAGCCTTCTTTTAGAGTGCATCCTATTGCTTGCTTCTTTTGCTTATGCTTTATTTTAATTTGGAACTCCCTCTCCAAGAAAGCCTGGTCTAGTCTTGGGACCACCTTAACAAATGGTGGAAAGCTCTTTCCCAAAACTAGCTGCTCTTCCTTTGGACTGAGTTCCCTGGTTTCATCACCAAATTGTGAATGATGTTCTATTTGTCCAATTAACCAAACAACAAGATTAAATTTAGCTGCAATTTTAAAGAGCAGCAATTATATATAAATTAATATAACCAAAGTATATTAAATACATATAATTGAGTATATACAAAATTTGGTTGTGAGTAATTTAGTATAATTGAGGTTCAAATAAAGCATAAGCAAAACCAACTGGGGTTACACTGACCGGGGGAACGGATAGGGGTTAGCCCTTCCTCCCATACCAAAACAATCAAGCTAAAAATCTCACTTACATACTGTATGTTAATACAGAACGTTCTGAAAAGCTTTTCCTGGTTCTATACCCAAAATCAACATCATTATGTCATGTTGTGCATGCTCCATTAGTAGTTAGGGGTCTCTCATCCTTTCAGGGGTCTTTATTTCCAGTGAAGTCTCTGTGTCTTCCTCATGTCTGCTGTTTAACATTGCAGGTAGTGCAAGCACACTAAGCTTGGGGTTATGTAACTAAGCATATGTTCCCACATCTAAGTGCCCAGTGCCTGGAATCATCCCAATTTGGCCCATTCGAAAGTCTAAACTTTTTATTTCTAGATGCTGTTATTAAACCTACATGCTTCTAATATTGCCACCGAACATCTGGAGGATCTACTTTGTTCCTTTTCGTTTTTGCTTTGTAACAATTATTTTCCATTGGTATGAGCAACAATTTTGCTAATATAATTACAATTTAGTTAGCACAAATCACATTCATCACAGTCCCTTAATAGAGAGATATCCTTTCCTGCAGTGATTTTGGCTTTGGGATTCGGGTTGTGTGGGGGGAATGCCTGTTTGTGGGGGATGGTATTTCCTGTAACACTTGGTGTTCTGGCTTAACCAGTCCCCTGCCACTGCTGGTGATTGTGTATTTTAGAGTAATGCAGCCAACTTGTGACAAAAGTTATAATTGCAACAAACTGGTAATTTCTGTTTTGTGTTGTTGGCTGCTTTGTTTTAGTTTGCTCAGAAGTGGCTGTTGAAGATCAACCCCAAGCTGAAAGAGCCCAGCTGTGTAGGCAGGCTCTTTCCATGTGGCTTCAGCGTGAACCAGGAGAGTTTTGAATATGGAGGGGAACCGGACCACTGTAGGGTGAAAAGACAATGTGAGCTTGGCAAGAGAAATTAAAGGAACTTCCTACCTGCAGTGCTGTGCCTTTGACCCTTGGGAATTTAAGATACAAGGGGCTCATATTTGTGGACTGTCAGAATTACAGTGTGGTGGTTTGAGCATATTTTGAATTGATGAATAGAAAGGATCCCCCTCCCTCAGTGGTTTGGGCAGGATCCTTGGGAATTTCTGAATCCAGTGAACTATTGTATAGAAAGAGGAAATGCTCAGTTTTATCTGGAAGGTATATATAGAACTTCAACAGGGAGGTTGGTAGCTTTGGATTGGGAACAGGCTACGTAAGAGGATCTGGACATTCAAGAGAGAAGTGGAATAGCTTGTTTTTGCTGGTGTTATGGGGCATTTTGGGGCTTCTAGAGTTTGGCACCCCGCGTGGTTACTGTTACAGTGTAGGACTTGTGAAAAACGTTGGTATTGTTCCTCTGATAGACGGCAAGCTCTATGCCCTCAGTGTAAATGGAGGCATCCTAACCAAGCTGATTTTGAACCTGAGATCCTAAAGTTTGTGGCAAATCACATTCAATCCCTGCAACCTGGGCGTGTGTGTGGGAGGAAGATTGGGAAAGAACTGTGAGAGATTGCAAAGAGAGATTTGGGTGGAAATGGGACAGGACAAGAAGGAGGAGGTAATGGGAACTGAACAAAGTAGGGGATCCCTAAAGGCAGTCCACTAGGCTGTATTATTGCACATTGGAAAGATGTTGCTGGGCAAGGGGATTCAGAAAACAGAGAGACCTTATTAGATTCTGCAAGGACTCGTGCCCCTTTATATAAATTGGACAATTGAGCAAAGTGGACACCTAGTGGAACTTTGGATTGTAACACACTATTACAGCTCGTGCTACTTCTTAGGAGAGAAGTGGGAGAGGTATCATATGCTGATACGCTTTTCTCCATTTGAGATGACCCTGAATGGCAGAGGGACTGTGGGATCAAGGCTCCATCTGACCCTCTGGTATTGGCCCTAGGAGAAGGAGAATAAGAGAGGAAAGCTTAAGTGGTGTTGTTCAGTGTGCAGTATAGGGCAGAGATGTACAAAATCAGATAAGGTTTACCCGACTGTGACTCAGGAGCGAGATCTGGAGGACAATTTGCTCAAGTCTCCCCACATAAGACAGGAAAGGGATGAGGATGAGGATGCAGACTCAGAGGATGCAGACTCTCCTCTGACCACACACCCGACTAGACAACAAAGATATTTCAGGCACCTGTATGAAAGGCAGTGGGACCAGAGGGAGAAATGGTATTGGTTAAAATTCCTTTCTCCACAATCAATGTGGAGGCATGGGAAAAGGTTGCTAAAAATTATGCAGTGACCCAGTTAACACTGGTAAATATCTGCGATATATAACAAAACAACACAATCCAGATTGGCACGATATGCAATTATTAGTGGATGCAGTGACCAAGACCAAAAAATAATTAATTATAAAAACAGCAGTGGATCTGGCAGAAGATTATTACAAAACCCGGCAATTGGATGTGAAAGATTATTTCCCATTCCAAAATCCACGGTGGGACCCAAACAGATCAGCTGAATTGAGAGAGTTGGAAAGCTATCAGGAGTGGTTTGCAAAGGGGATGGAAAGGGCCATTCCCAAAACCATAAATTGGTCAGCTTTATATTGAATCAAGCTGGGGCCCTCTGAGTCACCATCCAAATTCCTCGATGAATTAAGGGATGCAATGGGCTGCCACACATCACTGGACCCTGGGTTTGATGTAGGGATACAGCAGCTTGTCAATTTATTCCTGGGTCAATCTATGGATGACATAAGATGTAAACTTCCAAAACTTCGGGGGGAGGATGGGAGGAACTTAGAGAGACTGCTGGACAAGGTGTGGAGAGTCTTTAGTAACCGGGAAGAAGGATATAAACAAGGAATGAGGAAGTTCGTAGCTGTCATAAGTGAGAGGGAGAGAGGAAGATGCAGACAGGGATCACCTAGACAAGGTCTGTCCCACTTGGGCAGAGACCAGCATGTGATCTGTAAGAAATATGGTCACTGGAAAAATTAATGTCCAGAATGAAGACAGAGTGACCCTCAGGAAAAGGGAGACCAGGAAAAGGGAAAAGTGATTGCACATGTGAAAGAAGACTGAGGAGGACCAGGAGATCTCACTGAAGGAGATCCACTGGTTGTAAGTTAAAGCTGGGGAGAAAGGGAAAAAAGGTGGAATTTCTAGTTGACATGGGGGCAACATATTCAGTTCTGAATTAAACTATGGCACCTGTGGAGAAGGATTATATTACAGTAATAGGAGGGACTGGCCAACTTTAAAAAGCATATTTTTGCAAACCATTAAGGTATAGGCTTGGAAAGCAATAGGATATTCATAAATTTCTCTATCTGCCCAGTTTCCTGAGACAACTTTTGGGGAGACACTTGTTAGAACAATTGCAAGTAACCATTAAATTTTAAAATGTGGAGGTTATTCTGGAGGTAAATGATGAACAGTACATAGAGGCATTAATTTTAATGTTAACAGCTGCTCATATGGAGGGAGAATTTAGTGAAGAAATAATAAATCAAGTGTTTATGGGAGTTTGGACCTCCAATGTACCATGGAGGGTGAAAAATGCACCTCCTGTAGTAATTAAACTGAAGGAAGGAAAACAACCAGTTAGAATTAAACAGTACCCCTTGGAAAAGGAAGACGGGGAAGGAATTAGTCCAATAGTTGAAAACTTCTTGCAATTAGGGTTGTTAGAAGAGTGCCCATCTGAGTTCAACACTTCCATTTTACCAGTCCAAAAACCAGATGAGTCATATGGGATAGTACAGAATCTAAGGGCTGTTAACAAAATAACTGAAGATCTCTATCCCATGGTAGCAAACCCATACACTTGGCTAATGTGCCTAACACCAGAGCTTACTTGGTTTACCATTTTAGACTTGAAAAATACCTTATTTTGCCTCCCTCTCCATGAAAACAGCCAGAAAAAATTTGCATTTGAATGGGAAAATTCTAAAGTAGGCACAGATCCCAGCTCACATGGATGGTGTTGCCTCTGGGATTTAAAAACTCTCCTACTCCGTTTGGGGAACAACTTGCCAAAGATCTGGAATCCTGGGAGGCTTCCCCAGAAGGAGAAAAGTTACTGAAGTGATGGATGATATCTTCATAGCCACCCAGATGAAAGAGGCATGTGTAGCCTGGACAGTAAGCCTCCTAAACTTTCTAGGACTTCAGGGATACAGGACATCAAAGAAAAAGACCCAGGTAGTGAACCAAAAGATAATTTATCTGGGTTATGAAATTCGTGTGGGACAACAGACTCTAGGTCAAGATCACAAGGAAGCGATATGTCAAACCCCAAAACCTCAGACAGCAAAGGAACTGTGGATATTCTTAGGAATGACAGGGTAGTGTAGGCTGTGGATACACAGCTATGGGTTGCTTGTAAAACTCCTGTATGTGCTCATTGCAAATGGGAACAGAGGCCTCCAGTGGACAAAAGAGGCCACGTGGGCCTTTCACCAGCTGAAGAATGCTGTAATGTCAGCTGCAGCTCTCAGACTTCCCAGACGTAAGTAAACCATTCTTTCAGGTTTCCTGTGAGAAGCAGGGAATTGCCCCGGGGATACTGGCCCAGGACCTGAGTCCATACCAGAGAGCAGCTGCTTAATTATCCAAGCAACTGGACACAACAACCAAGGGATGGCCGGGATGCCTCAGAGCCCTTGCAGCAGTGGTGCTGAATATTCAAGATGCACACAAATCCACCTTGGGACAGAAAATGACTGTACTGGTGTCTCACACAGTGTCTGCAGTCCTGGAAGTAAAGGGCAGGCACTGGCTCTCCCCACAAAGGTTCCTGAAATACCAAGACATCATGGTGGAACAAGACAATGTAGAGGTAGTTGTAACTAACATTATCAACTGAGCTTCTTTCCTTAGTGGAAATCAAGAGGAACCTGTGCATCATGACTTCCTGGAGACTATTGAAGCCTCCTACTCCAGCCTCCCTGATCTGAAGGACACCCCTTTGGATGACACAGAATCTGGTTCACTGATGGAAGCAGCGATGTCATCAGTGGAAAGTGACATGCTGGGTATGCAGTTAGCACCTGCAAAGAGGTAATAGAGTCTGGACCCTTGTCAATAGATACCTCTGAACAAAAAGCTGAGATAATCGCTCTAACCCACGTCTAAGAAATCACAAAGGAAAGAAAATAAATATTTATACAGACTTGAGGTATGCATTTGAGTTGTACATGTGTATGGAGCCATCTGGATAGAAAGCAGACTGTTAAACTCACAAGGGAAAAAAAGTCAAATGTGCAGGAAATATTGCAGCTACTGGAAGCAGTTCAGCTACCTGAGCAGGTACCAGTTATGCACATTAAGGCACATCAGAAGGTGAGCTCAGAATTGCAGGAAGGAAATGAGTGGGCAGACAGAGAGGCAAAAGAAGCAGCAAAAGGTGAGATGACAATTGAGGGAGTTTTAATTACAGATGGACAGAAGGTAAGCCAGTATGTTTGTTATGCTTTAAAACAGTGCAAATGATAATGGTCTCATTGCTTTAAAAGGCCTGGTTTTTGCAATAAAGTATTCACCTTTGCACCTGCCTGAGAATTCTTCTACGAACCCTCATCCACATCAGCCCAAGGATCTACTTTGACCAAATGGGGCCTCATGGCACACAGGTGCCACTGGGACATTGCCAGGCCCAGTGGAAACAAGGCTCCATTATTGCACAGCAGGGCCTCATGGCACCCAGGAGAGCACTGTGACACAAGGCAGTCTGGGGAAACTAAGTGTCAACTGGAAACACTGTGGGGCCTCATGGAAGCCAGGTTCCACTTGGATGTTGCCAGGGCACATGGAACTCAGTGTGCATTGTGACACAGCACAGCCTCATGGAGCTCAGCAGACCATTGGGACAACCTGGAATCTCACAGATCCAAGGATCTGCTTTGACCAAGTGGGGCCTCATGGGACACAGGTGCCACTGGGACATTGCCAGGTTTTGTGGAATCCAGTCTCCATTGTGACACAGCACAGCCTCATGGAAACACGGGGACCATTGTGACACAATGGAATCTCATGGAAGCAAGTGTCAGTTGTGAACATGGTACAACCTCATGGAACCCAGGGACAAGTGGGACTGTGCCATGGCTTGTGGAAGCAAGGGGCCATTGAGGCACAGCTTGGAACCCAGGAGAACATTGTGGGGAAATGGATTCTCACAGAAGGAGGGCTCCATTGTGACAGTGTGGAATCACAATGATCTCCTGGGTTCCATGAGTCTCCGCTGTGTTTACAGCTGACTCTTGGTTCCCCAAGATCCCATGGCATCACTGTGCTCTGCTGTGATTCATGAGGCTGTGCTGTGTCACACTGGACACTTGCTTCCTCCAAGGTTGGAGATGTCCCAGTGTTTCCATCAGGTCACAATTTCTCACAATGGGGATTCAGTTCCATGAGAATCCATTGTGTCACAATGTTCTCTTTAGTTTTATGAGAGCCTGATGTGTTGACATTTGACTCTTGATTCCTTGAGGTTTCATTGCATCACAATGGTCTCCTCGGTTGCATCAGACCCAGCTTTGTCACAATGCATTCCATGCATTTCTAGTGCATCACAATGGTCTCTTGGATTCCATGAGGACCTGCTGTAAAACAGTGGACACTTGGCTCCATGAGTTTCCATTTCATCAGGATGACCTCTTGCATTCCATGAGGCCCTGCAGTGTCACTATGGAGTTCCATGTGTTCCCATTGTGACACAATGGTCTCCATTGCTCTATGTCGTTGCACCATGGAACTGTGGACACTTGGTTCCATGAGATTCCATGTTGCCACTCTCAAGAAAATCCAGAAATGCCAGAAATTTATGTCCAAAAATGAGACAGAGGAGTCCTTCAACTTCTTTTGAATAAATGGAGAGAGTTCATTGGAGCACACGCTCTCGGGGTTTTTCTCTCTCGAGGTTTCAGGCGGTGCAGCCTCCTTTTATCCTAAACTCCCGGCTGCATGTTGCCCTCTTCCTTTCCCCATTGGCTGAGGTAATAGGAAGGTACAGCCTCCCCAGACCTGCTGTTCCATATCCCCCCTTGAACCTGTCATTTCCCCCCAAAATTTCAGAAGTTCAGCCTTGTGCAGACCCTTGTCTGTTTCAGGAGCCCATCTGTCTGAGCCCAGTAACAAACCTGCTGTCCAAAGTCAGTAGAAACCTTATGATCTATTTCAAAGACCTTAACACCCATCCCTTCACCCATCAAATGATTTGTAAAGACATTAGCACACATCTTTCCTCTCAGACTGAGTTTACCTGTGCTGCTGACAGTCTTTTAAACCCAGCCTTCAGCCTGACCTCTCTACTGTTGTAGTTCCAAGGAAGGAGGTTGTTGTCTCTTCCCCCCTCCATGGGCAGTCCAGTGTTCAGTCATCTCCAGGACAGCAGGGCCCCACCCCACAGCACTGTGCCCTGGGAAGATGAAAACTATCACTCCAAATGTCCCCCCGCCTCCTCCTTTTTCCCAGGCACTTGGCCCTGGCTGTGGGGTTTGCTGGTGGTTGTCACAGGAAAAAGGTGACACTGTGGAACCAAGGGTTCATTGTGACACAGCAGGGCCATGTGAAGCCAAGGAACCATTGTGACACTGCAGATCCAAGGAGAATATTGTGACACTAAAGAAACTCATGGAACCAAGGGTCCACTGAGACATTGTGGGGACTCATGAAACCTACGGGGCATTGTGACACTGCACAGACTTGTGGAACCAAGGAGACACTGTGGTGACACTGTGGGGCCATATGGAACCAAGGATTCCTTTTTGATACTGAGGAACCTCATGGAACCAAGGGTCCATTGTGAGACTTTGAAACTACAGAGGTCATTTTTAAAGTACTGAATGTCAAGGAACCAAAAGTCCACCTGACAGATTAAAGTGTCATGGAACCAAAAAGAGCATTGTGACACTGTAAGGCCCCATGGAACCAAATATCCATTGTGAATGTATGGAACCTCATGGAACCAAGAGTCCATAGTGACAAAGTAATGCCTTGTGGAACCAAGGAGTGCAAAGGTCTCAAACATTCCTTGCAGGTTTCTGCCTTGGAGAAGGGGAACCTCCTTGGTGGCACCTTGGGCTTGGCACACACCTGAGGAGTGTATCTCTTTTCGATGGGGAAACATAAAAGTTTTGGATTACTTAAAAAAACTAAGAAAACATCTTTTGGCCCGACTGCAGTCAGTTATCCAGCAAAGCAGGTCCCAGGTGAATGAGGACAGACAACATGGGGTTGGGGAATGTGGAGCAAGATTGTCCACAGTGGGTCAGACCTCAAGACACAGCTTCTCTGAGCAGGACGGACCTCCTAAGGAGAGAACATGGACTCAATACCAATCACAGAATGCTGCATCACCTCTGCTCTAAAGAGAACAGTAATAAACTATACCCCTTAAAACAGGAATGTGAATTTCTTAGACACTCTTTGAAATATTTCTTCATAACAGTATCAGGGAATCTCCCTAATGAAGTGCACCAGACCAGAGGGAAATCAAGGCAGGACTTGCTTTGTCAGGACTTGCTTGATCCCAGTGAGCCTCATGGTGCCTTTGGTGCTGAGACATTGAACCTCACACCTGAAAGGAGATTGCACAAACCTTTCCAGGAATCAAAGTCAGAAGAAAAACCCAAAGCATTTCAGAGCATTAATGGGTCCCTCTGAGGTCCATCCCCACCACAGGTTCCTCATGGACTTCTTGAAGGAGAGAACTGGAGGCCATGATTGCACAAATTTTTTTCAGAGACTCAAAGGAAGGAAAAAGGAAAGTACCCTAAAAAACTAAAGTACGTTGAAGCATTAATAAGCCCCACTGAGTGTTGTTACTGACAAAGGATCTCATGAGACTAATTAATCAGATAATTGGAGGCCATGATTGCACAAAGCTCTCAGAGACTCCAAGGCAAAAGCAAAACCCAAAGTCCTTGGAAAAACCTGCAGTCCCTGGGAGCATGAAGGAGCCCCCAGGGCCATTCCTGACCAAGGCTCTCCAGGGACTGGTCCCAGCAGATCCCTGAGGCCACTGGGATGTGGGGGGATGCTGAGGGCAGCACAAGGGGTGACAGTGCCCAGCCTTGCTGGGGCTGTGCCAGGAGGCCCCAGTGGCTCAGGACAAGGTGTGTCCTCACAGCCCTTGGTGGCACAGACCCTGCTGTGCCCCAGGGCACCAAGACTTGGCTTCTCTTTGTCCCCACCTGTCATCTTTGCCTCCAGTTCTTGACTCCCAATGTGGTTTGGGGACACTTTCTCAGTTGTGTCCCTCAATGGGACCCATTAAAACTTGAAGAAACTTTGTAGTTTGATTCTGACTTGGAGTTCTTGAGAGGTTTCTCCAGCTCCCTCTCAAGGACTGATGTTTAGGGCTTCAGCACAAACCCCAAGGGGGTCATTAAAAGGCATTGTACTGTGTCTGTGCTGCTCAGCTGGGCTGGGCTCCTGGCACAGAGTGCCATCCTAGCTATTAAGAAAAGCTTCAAAAGCACATTTCTCTTGATGAGCAGGCTCTGCCTGCAGCCACCCCAGGCACAGCACAGAGGCACAGAGAGCTTCAATCAGTCAGGGCTGGGAAGATGCTCAGAAGTGATGGGGGGCAGAATCACTCCCAGCCCTTGACACAGGAAGCCTCTGGCTGCAGGACAAGGCAGCTGTAGCTCCTGGAGAGATATCCTAAAGCTGGAACATCCCAGTGCCTACAGACTCTGTGAGTATATTCTCTGATTCTCTCTTGTCTAGAGCAGCCAGGGGTGCCCAGGGCTGTGCTGCAGAGCAGGGTCCTGCAGCCCAGGGCACTGTGCTGGGGCAGGGACTCTGCTGCCTGCCAGGGACAGCTCTCAGCCAGCCCTGGGAGCTGCCCCAGCACTGGGGAACAAGGTCTGGGTGGAAGAAGACAGCTGGTAATGTTTGGAAATGTTCTCCTTGTGTGGTGAGGATGCTGCATTGTTCAGGACTCATGTGTCATGACTCTAGCATGACATTTCACTCCAGAATATTTTGAATTAGATTATACAGGGAGCATAGCAAGGCAGGAGCTGTTATTAAATCTACTGCCCTGGGTTGCCTGGATGGGAAATAGCAGACTGATATTCATCTCTCAGTTCAGGTTGAGAAAAAAAATAAAGAAAAAATTCTCTACATCTTAATAAACAAGGTGAAGGGAGAAATCAGCACAGGTTCACTTACAGGCAGCATCACTATCGCTTTTCCAGCCTCCTCGGGGTTGCTCTGAGGCTGCCATCAGAGGCTGCAGAGGCAGAGATGGCTCTGGGCAGTGCCCTTTGGTGGGAGGGGTATGCAGAGCAGAGCTGAGCCCCCAAGGCTAGGCTGGGCTCTGGCAGCACTGGCAGGGCCCAGCCCTGGGCACAGGGAAGCAGCTGCTGGCAGGGACAGCTCCAGGCAGCAGAGCCCTGGCCAGGCAGTGGGGGGAAAGAGTCACCAAGCTGGGCTGGGATATTTAAAGTCTCTCCAAACTGAACTATTCCATGATTACTTTTTTACAGATCCTCATGCCAAGCCACAGCAAATGTCCAACAGCAGCTCCATCAGACATTTCCTCCTGCTGGCACTGGCAGACACGCGGCAGCTGCAGCTCCTGCACTTCTGCCTCTTCCTGGGCATCTCCCTGGCTGCCCTCCTGGCCAACGGCCTCATCATCAGCGCCGTAGCCTGCGGCCACCACCTGCACACCCCCATGTTCTTCTTCCTGCTCAACCTGGCCCTCACTGACCTGGGCTGCATCTGCACCACTGTGCCCAAAGCCATGCACAATTCCCTCTGGGACACCAGGAACATCTCCTACCCAGGATGTGCTGCTCAGGTCTTTTTCTTTGTGTTTTTCATTTCAGCAGAGTTATTCCTCCTGACCATCATGTGCTATGACCGCCACGTGTCCATCTGCAAACCCCTGCACTACGGGACCCTCCTGGGCAGCAGAGCTTGTGCCCACATGGCAGCAGCTGCCTGGGCCAGTGCCTTTCTCTATTCACTGCTGCACACAGCCAATACATTTTCTCTGCCCCTGTGCCATGGCAATGCCCTGGACCAGTTCTTCTGTGAAATCCCCCACATCCTCAAGCTCTCCTGCTCAAATTCCTACCTCAGGGAACTTGGGCTTCTTGCTATTGGCTCCTGTTTAGCACTTAGCTGTTTTGTGTTCATTGTTTTCTCCTATGTGCAGATCTTCAGGGCAGTGCTGAGGATTCCTTCTGAGCAGGGACGGCACAAAGCCTTTTCCACCTGTCTCCCTCACCTGGCTGTGGTCTCCCTGTTTATCAGCACTGCAGTGTTTGTCCAGATGAAGCCCCAATCAATCTCCTCTCCATCTCTGGATCTAGCAACGTCAGTTCTGTATTCAGTGGTGCCTCCAGCCCTGAACCCCCTCATCTACAGCCTGAGGAACCAGGAGCTCAAGGCTGAAGTGTGGAGAGTGATGACTGGGGTATTTCACAAGCAATAAACTGCTGGCAAATTTTTGCAAAACACTTGGAATAAAAATAATTTTGACACATTTTGTTAGTTTCGTTTTAGAGGTTCTTTTGATTTTGTTTGTTTCGTTTTAGAGGTTCTTTTGATTTGTTTTACATTTTTCATATTGTCCATTAAAAAATGTCATTATTTGTACTAATTCTCATTCAGTTTCTCTCTATCCTTCCTTCTGTGGTGACAAACTGTGTCAAGAGGGGCTGTGTCTTGGTGGCTTTAGAGGGACTAAAGGATCTGCCAGAAAGTTTTCTCCAGAGATGCCCCTTTTGTTCCCTTCTCTGGAGCTGCAGCAGCAATGTCTGTGTGCAGAGCTGGGGCAGATCAGTGCTGGCACAGCAGTTGTGCCCAGCAGCAGAAGCAGCACTTAGTGTTGCCAGTGCTGCTCCCGTGCCACTGCCCCACTGCCCTCCTGTCCCTCGTGTTGCTGCAGGGCCTGAGTGCTCTCGGGGCCGAGCACAGCCCTGGGGGTGGCAGTGCTGGGGCTGCAGCAGGGACAGGCCATGGGCACTGCTGGGGCAGCTCTGACACCTCAAATCAGGGCCTGGGGGCTCCAGGCTCCTTGGCCAGGCTCTCTCCACAACACTTGGCCAGGCCAATGCTGAGCAGAGAAAACCCCCATGAGCAGTGCCAGGCTGGCCGTGGGCAGGCTGGGGGCAAACAGCATGGCTGGTGCTCTGCAAGGTCCCTGCAAGGGGGAAACCCCTGGCAAGGAGCAGCAGAGCAGGGGCTGATCCATCCCCACTGCGCTGGACAGCCCAGGGCAGCGTCCCAGAGCGTCCTCATGCACCTGCCAACAACATCCCCCCTCTGCAGCCCTGGCCTCTCCCCAGCTCACACAGGTGCTGCATCCTTGCAGGCACAGACACGGCAGCACTGGCTCAGGAGCCCCTGTTTGCACTGCACAGAGCAGGCGTCAGCACCCCCATGGTGCTGCTGTGGGGAGATGGAGCTGAGTGAGCACAAATGCCATGAGCCCCTGGGGCCAGCAAGGGCTGGGGGACACAAGGGAAACCATTCAGATTTGTCGTAGCCTCTGCAGTCAGGCAAAAAGTTTGTTCCCATGAGCTGTGAGTTTTCAGTCCCACTGCAGACACTCTTGCTCAGAGCCACAGCTGCCTTTTAGCCACCCCCACACAGTCCTGAGCATTTCCTTCGATTCACCTTTGCTGTCTTTCCTCATTCCTGATCCATATTTCTGTCTCTTTCCCAATCCTTTCCCCTCCCCTGCAAACAGCCCATCCTGATTTTGCCATTCCTCTATGGCTGCACTCCCCATTTCAGTTCCCGAGTTGTCACCGTGGGAACATTTCTTGGGGAGCAGGATCATCCTACAAGTGCTTCAGGAATTGTCTGCAGGCTCCTGCAGTGCTTCGTGCTGCTCCCTTGCCAGAGGCACCACAGGCCAGGAGGGCACATTTGGGCTGCTGTGTCTGGGTGTGGGGCTCCCTGTTCTGGGCAGTGAGGAGGGGCTGGAGAGGCTCTGCAGGACTGACAGGATGGGCTTTGGGGCTGTGAGGAGAAGCTGAGGGACCTGGGCTACTGGACCTTCTGAAGAGGAGGCCCAGGACTCATCTTGCAACTGTTCCAGGGGTGGTTTCAGAGAATCACAGAATAAGCCAGGCTGGAAAAGTCCTTGAAGATCATCAAGTCCAACCTGTGCCCTGACACCACTTTGTCTCTCTGAGCTTTCTCTTCCCAAGAATAAACATCCCCAGCTCCCTCAGCCACTCCTCAAAGGACTTTTGTTCCAGACACCTCATCAGCCTTGTTGCCCTTCTCTGGACATGCTCCAGCTCCTTTCATGTCCTTCCTAAATTGTGTGGCCCAGAACTGGACACAGCACTCGAGACGCAGCATCATAAGTGCTGAGCAAAGGGGAAGAATCACTGCCCTGCTCCTGATGCCCACAGCACTGCTGAGCCATGCCAGGTGCCATTGGCCTTTTTGGCCAGCTGGGAACACTGCTGGCTCATGTCCAGCCTGCTGTCCATCAGTGTCCCCAGGTCCCTTTCTGCCTGGCTGATGTCCAGCCACTCTGTCCCCAGTCTGTAGCACTGCAGGGTTTGTTGTTTCCACAGTGCAGGACCCAGCTCTCAGCCTTGTTAAACCTCACCTTGTTGGATTTGAGTCCTGGATCCTGCCTGTCCAGGTCCCTTTGTAGAGCCCTCCTACCCGCCAGCAGATCCACAATCCCACACCAGCTTTATGTCAACACAGTTCCAAGGTCCTTTAAATTGCCATAATGGTCTCCATGAGTCCATGAGACTTCCTAGTGTCACAATGTCCCTTAAGTTCCATGAGACACCTGGGTGTCACAAAGTCCCTTGGATTCTTGGTCCCCGCAGTGTCACAATGGATCCTTGGTTCCATGAGGTCTCGCAGTGCAGCAACGCTCTCCTTGGTTCCACAGTGTCACAATGGCCTGCCGGTCCCAAGGGGCACCACAGTGTCAAATATGTTTCCTTCATTTCATGAGTCCCTGATGAGCAGCACTGGCCCCTTGGTTCAACGGGTCCCTGCAGTGTCACAATGGCCCCATAATTACACAAGGTCCTGCTCTGTCACAATGTTCTGCATGGTCCCACAAGGCCCTGCAGTGTCACAGTGGCCTCTTGGTTCCATGGGGCACCACAGTGTCACAATTGTTCCCTTAGTTCCAAAAGTCCTTGCAGTGGAGCAATGGCCCCTTGATTCCATTGGCCCCTTGATTCCATTGGGCCTAGGCTCTCACAAGCCTCTCCTTGGTTCGGCAGTGGCACAATGGCCCCTTGGTTCCACAAGGCCCTGCAGTGTCACAGTGGCCTCTGTGGTTCCACGAGGACCCAGCGTGTCACAATGGACTCCTTGCTTCCATGCAGCCCCACAGTGTCACAGTGGCCCCTTGGCCCTGTGGTGCCATGTTGTACACAGTGTCACTCTGGTCCTCTCAGTTCCACAAGGCCCTGCAGTGTCACAATGTTCCCTTGCTTCCCCAGGGCCCTGCAGTTTCACAATCATCACAGAATCAGCCAGGCCGGAAAAGACCTTGGAGAGGATCAAGTCCAACCTGTGACCCAACAACACCTTGTTACCCAGACCGTGGCACTCAGTGCCATAGCCAGTCTATCCTGAAACACCTCCAGGTACAGTGACTCACCCACCTCTCTGGGCAATCCAATGCAATGCCCAATCACTCTCTTAGTAAAGAATATTTCCTAATATCCAGCCTAAACCTCCCATGGTTCAGCCTAAGGCTGTGTCCTCCTGTCCTGTTTCTGTTCCTTGGGAAAAGAGCCTGAGTCCCATCTGGCTGCACTCTCCAGTCAGGGAGTTGTAGAGAGTGATGAGGTCTCTCTCCCCTGAGCCTCCTCTCCTCCAGGATAAACAACCGCAGTTCTCTCAGCCACTCCTCACAGGACTTGTGTTCCAGACCCCTCACCAGCCTTGTTACCCTTCTCTGGACACGCCCCAGCCCCTCCAGGTCCCTCCTAAATTGGTAGACAAGAACTGGACACAGCACACGAGGTCCTGCCCAACCAGTGCTGAGCACAGGGGAAGAATCACTGCCCTGCTCCAGGTGGCAACTCTGTCCCTGATCCATAAAAGTTCTAGGGGTGGGATGAGGGAAATGGTGGCGAGGGTGTGGGGACAAAATCTGACCAATTGTCATGTCAGCCATGAAGGGTCTTGATTTTTGTATCAGTTCAGACTGCATTAGAAGGTGCTGCGGGTCAATATCGTTTGGACATGGCTGATATCAATCTATAAACAGGAAAAGACAACAGGAGAAAACTGTTCTCTCTGTATTGTTTTCAATATAGTATATTTACTTGGAATACTCTTCTGAAATCTTTCTAATTAACCACAGAAGAATCGAGAACTGAATAATTCCCAGGGGCCTTTTTTGTTCTGGTGTTTTGAACAAATGTTTATGAACCTTTGTCACTGAATTCCTGAACTGAGGAGCTCAAGAAAGAATAGGCCTCTGGAAAAGTAAAATTCATCAACAGCCTCCAAGTGGCTGAGGATCCATCCTCATCAGAGCAGGAATGAACAGAAATGGGCACAGCTTTTTGGCTGCCCCAGCACTGGAGAGTTCCAAGGCTGGGGCTGTTGTGCTGGCCTGGGCAGATGGGATGGCAGCAGGGGCTGCAGAGCTCTCAGGAGCTCAGGGAGAGGGAAGCAGGGCACACAGGGAGCCTCCTTTTGCCTTGGCCAAGCAGCTTCTCATTCATCACCCCAAAGGGACACACCCACTGACCACTCACACTGACCACACTCAGTGTACCCAGTGACCACCCCCACTGACCACAACCAACTGACCACATCCTACTGACCACCACCCTCTGACCACACCCACTGCAAAGACACCAATGCCCACACCCCACAGACCACACCCACTGACCACCCAACTGACCACACTGCCACTGACCAAAACCACTGACCACCTCCTACTGACCACTCCCTCTGACCATGCCACTGACTATCCCATATGGCAACACCCACTGATCAGACCTCACTGAGCTCCCATACTGACCACAACCACTGACCACACCCAGTAAACACACTCACAGGCCACCTCTGCATACCACGCCTCAATGACCGTAGCCCACTGACCATACCCACTGACCACAGCCAGTGACCACAGACTACACCTATTGACCACAGCCAGTGACCACACCTATTGACCACAACAACTGACTGCACCCACTGACCACACCCTTTGCCAAGACACCAATGCCCACACCCACTGACCACATCCCACCAAGTTCTCTCACTGACCACATCCACTGACCACCCTCACTGACTGCACCCACTGACTATAGGCACTGGCCACATGCTACTCACTGCCCTAATTACCATACCTCCACTGAGCACATCTCACTGAATACACCAATGGACCACACCCCAATGACCCCCAAACTGACCACACCCAAACTGAATATAACCACTGAACACACCCATATCCAAGAAACCAATGCCCACACCCCACTGACCACACCCACTGACCACACTCCACTGACAAACTGACCATACCTTCACTGACCACACCAACAACCACATCCCCTGACCACCCAACTGGCCACCACCACCCAACTACCGAATTGACCGCATTCACTGACCACAACCACTGACCATACCCACTGGCCACTCTCCAATGGCAACCTATCTGACCAAATCCTCTGGCTAGAACTGCTTACCACACTCCCTCTGACAACCTCCACTCTCCACCCCCAGTGACAACCCAACTGACCACACTACCACGGACTACCACAGCCACTGACCACACCCCACTTCCAACACTTCCAGCACTGATCACCCCAAATGGCCACACCCACTGACCACTCCCACTGACCACTCCCACTGTCCATACCCACTAACCACAATCCACTGACCACGCAACTGAACAAGCTGACCACCCAACTGACCATACCCTGACTGACCACATGCCGCTGGCCACACCAACTTGCCACCCCCATCACTGAACACACCCACTGACCACACCCACTGCCCAGACACCAAGGCCGATACCCCACTGATAACACCTACTAATCACACCCCACTGACCACCACAAGGACCACTGCCCACTGGCCCCAACCACTGATCACACCTACTGACCACCCCACTGACCACACCCAATGGTCACCCCACTGACCACAATGCAATGACCACCCAAGTGACCACACCCTCACTGACCTCACCCACTGACCACACCCCCACTGATCACCCCCACTACCCACAAAGACCACACCAAGTGACCATCCCTCACTGACCAAACCCACCAACCACACCCACTGCTCACACCCACTGACCACACCAATGACCACATCCCCTGATCACCCAACTGACAGTCCTCACCCGTTACCCAATTGACCACATCCACTGACCACACCCACTGACCACAGCTAGTGACCACACCCACTGAACACACTCACAAACCATCTCTGCTAACCACACCCCAATACCCGCAGCCCACTGAGCACACCCACTGCCTACACACCACTGTCCACACCCTTTCCCCAAAACCAGTGACCACACCCCTCTGACCACACACACTGACTGCACCCGTCCTTCACCCTAACCACAACCAGTGACCACACCCCTCTGACCACACCCACTATGAAGACACCAATGCCTGCACCCCACTGACCACATCCACTAAATAGCAACTGAGCACACTGCCACTGACCATTCTGCCACTGACAACAAACACTGACCACCTCCTACTGATCAAACCCACTGACCACACCACTGACCACCCCCACTGATCACAGTTACTGACCACACCCAGTGAACACACCCATTGCCAAGACACCAATTCCCACAGCCCACTGACCACACCCACTGGCCACACCCCAATGAATTCTCCCACTGACCACACCCACAGTCCACTCCTACTGACCAAAATCCACTGGCCACCCAACTAACCACACCATGACTGACCACACCCATTGATCACATCCACTGACCACCCCAATGACCATGCCCACTAACTCTATGGACTGACCACACAACACTGACCACCCCCAGTAACCGGAAAAACTGGCCACATCCACTGACCACACCAACTGACCATATCCACTGACCACCTCAATGACCACACACACTGACCACGTCCACTGACTACCCTCACTGACTACACCTACTTCCAGGCCACCAATGTCCACAACCCACTGCCACTCCCGCTGATGACACCCACTGACCAAACACAATGACCACCCCACTGACCCAACCATATAGTCCTGAGAAATGATCACACCCACTGACCACATCCTCTGACCACTCTACTACTGACCACAACCACTGACTACCCTGCAGGCTACCCTTAATGACCACACCCTTTGACCACACCCCACTGATCACTGCCACTGATAGCACCAATTGACCACTACCCATGGCCACACCAACTGACTACCTAACTGACCACACCCAGTTACCAAGCCCCACCGACCTCCCAACTGACCACATCCACTGACTATAGCTACTGATCACATCCCACTGCCCACACACAATGACAACACCCCCTGGTCACACTCACTGACCACACCCACTGAGAACCCAACTGACCTCACCACCACTGACCACTACCATTGGCCACAAACTACTGACCACACAGACTGGCTGTACCCATTGCCAAAATGCTCACACCCCACTAACCACACCCACTGAGTACATCCCACTTACCACCCAACTGACCATACCTCCACTGAGCACACCCACTGAACACATCCACTCAGCCCATCCACTGACCACACCCCAATGACCACCCAACTGACCACATCCCCATTGACCACAACCACTGACCACACCCACTGGCCAAACCTCACTAGCCACTTACACTGACCACACTTATTGGCCATACTCACTTTCCATTCCAATGAGCACAACCACTGACCACACTTCACTCCCCTCCTTAATAACCACACTTACTGGCAACACCCACCAATCACACCTCACTGACCACTGCAATGACCATGGTCTACTGGCATCACTCACTGACCAAACCCACGGACAACACCCCAGTGACCAAACCACTGACCACATCCCCACTGACCACCCCCACTGACCACATCCCACTGACCACCTAACTGAACACTCCAACTGACCACACCTATTACATCAATTCAGGTTGTGGTAGGAGACAGAGATCACACGAACCCTCAGTGATCCATATGACAAAAGCTTTCTTTATTGTTTGGGACTCCTCTTAATCGAGGGTTTGAATGTCCCAGATAAACACATGTGATTGGTTGGGGTCTTAACACACCTATTTCCCTGGCCAATGATGCATCTGCCCTTAGGGTTCAATGCATTGGCTGGGATCCTTTCTATGTGTTCAAATCCATCCGATCATCTCTCACCCAAGGACCCTGTTACTTCTAGGCTGCTGTGATGGTTTGTAAAGATTTCCTGAAATTTTTCTCAGCCAGGACCTGGGCAGCCTCCCATGGACCTGACAAGGACCAATTGGTCTCTGATTTTTAATGTTGAAACACTGTTACACTAACGCAGGCCAGGGGTTTATGCACAGAATCACGAACAGGATGGGACTGCTGTGGAACGTCTCTCAAGCTGCTTTATTATTTTTTCTTTCCTCCCAAGCATCAGTGTCATTACAAGGTTGGAACAGCAGGAAGATGCCAGCAGCTCATGCTCTCAGCAACAGCCAGAGAACAGTGATGTTACAATGCACTTTAAAAGGTTTTTGACCAATCACAAAAAGCAAAAGCGTGATGACAATAGTTTCATCCAACCACTATAAGTGCATGTACCTTTGGTTAAAACAATGCTTGCTTATTTTGAATACAATACCTACTTGTAAGCCTTAAAATACAATGCACAGAGCTCCATTATTAAGCTTAGACCTTCCTAATATCTTGCTAGATATACTTTTCTGCAGCTTAGAGAGTTATTCTAGCCAAGCATTAATACACAGACCATTGCTCTATTTGTCCTTGCTTTCTACATGTCATATAACTTTTCTGCTGAAATGCCTTATGCTTTCTGCTTAGATCTAATTGCAGTTCTGTTGTCTCTGAGGCCTGCTTTTTAGCAGCCTTCCCAAAACCTTCTGATTTTAAGGATTCCCACATTACATCAATGAGAAAGGTTCTTTGTGAAACACACATGTAAAGGTGAAAAAACGCTGAGAAAGTTCTCTTTCGCTTCTGGTCTCAGTACAGGTAACACCAGCCCAGGCCCCTCGCGCAGCCCACAGGCCTGGCCGGGGCTGGGCCAGGGCCGGGCTCTGACTCTGGGCCCCGTTTTCAGCAGGGCCCCCAATAGAAACGGGGAGGGGAGGCCCACACCGCTGCCAAGACCTTGGATTCCCCCCTGGCACAGCCAGGGAGCCCATGGCTCAGCAGAACATCCAGCAGACATTCAAACCCTGCCCTGCCCTGGTCCGCGGGGCCTTTGTCCCACCGGGAGAGCGGCTCCGGGCAGCCGGGCCCTCCTGGGCAGCGCAGCCTGGGGCAGACACAGCTGGGCCCGTCCTGGCAAGGGACTCACCCTTCACTGCTGGGCAGGGGAAGGGAAACCCACCCGCCCGTGGCTGGAATTGAATGCAGCAAACACCAGAAAACAGCCATGCAGCCACAACAACCACCACCGCTCTCTGGCTGGGCCCTTACGATCCCATCCCAGTCCCAGCTGGTCTGAAATGCTCCATCCCAACTGCTCCAGCCACTGCCTGAGTGAGATATTAACTCTTTCATTGCCCAGAATGAGACTTGCAGACACTTTGTTCTCTGTCCTGAGTGAAAGAAAAGGACCAAGATGAAGATATGCACAGAAATAGTATGAAAACACCAATGTCCGACAAAAGGAAGAGTCAGGCCCCAGATGAGGGAAAGAGGAGAGTCATGGACTGAAATTTCTTTTTTTTAAGGTATGGAGAAGAGACACGTTTCCCTATAGCACATAGAGATTACAGGTTTAATTGTAGGTATGAGCAGAGGCATTTGTTCTGAAATGAGCAAATGTGTAAAGAGTTGTGATCCTGTAAGTTTGAATAAAGAGGAGAGATGAAGATTCCTGCTGCCGCCCAGCAAAGAGAAGAAGAAAGACCTCTGTTTACAAAGATGAAGATAGCTTTTGTTTGAACTGTTATAATGTGGAGGAACTGCAGCGAGGGAAATATGCAACCAATCAGTGTGATTGATAAAGCACAGTTTGATTTATTGAAGGCACCATCTAAATTCATAATCCAAAATACAATGACTTAAGCATATTTAGCATAATTTCATTTGTTTCAGGAACATACGCCTCTTCTACTATTGGCTCTTGCAAGCATGAGATGACGACCCCTTCTACTTTTTCAGCTACGTCTGTATACCTGCTTTTTAGCAGCAAACCTACTGCATCTATCCTCTATATAGCAACAAACTAACCATCTCTTCCTTCTCTCACATCCTCTAGCTGCAGTAGTATCAATTTTATGAATAGGCTGCTATAGGCTGCCCTTGCTAATACCTGCAGTATAGCAGATAGATTCTTGCCCTGAATCCTCAGACAAGCCATTTTCATGGCCTGCTAATAAGGCCTTAGCTGAGCCATGTCCGTTACTTGCTTACCAAGCATCAACAATTCCTACATTTTCATTTTGTGCGATAAAAGCTCGGTTCATCACTGATTCTGCTATGCGTTCCATACTACACTGCAAACATTGTAAAATGCAAAGAATAAACAAAACGGCTACCACCAAAATTATTGCCACTATAATAAATTGCTGAAGCAATGAAATTAACCATGGCCCCAAATGTAAAGACTTCAACCAATCAGTCAATCATAACCCAGTGTTTTTCTGCAAATGATTGGTAAGCTCTTGCAGCCTGCACAGCTGTGCATGAATAGAGACAGAATGATCAGAAAGGTTCATACAGCACATCCCTTCAAAGTCCTCACATCCATGGCCCTGTGCTAAAAGTAAAAAATCTGTTGCTGCTCGGTTTTGTAAGGTAGCATGTCTAACAGAATCAACATCAGTTAATAGCTGGGAAAGAGCTATAGACGTTGCATTGGTCTGTTTTGCTGGTCAGCAGCCAAGCTTATTAAGCTGGCCCAAAGCTCCTGCACTAGCTTTGCCTGCAGTAAAAAGAGATGCTGCAACAATTTGTCCTGTTGACCAAAATTGCACATTATCCTGACAGTCAGGCTTAAAGGCATGAGCTAATCTTTTAGTGCGAAGGTGTTTCCGATGGGCCTGTAAGTTCATTGATGTATTGGGTGCAAGCAAAGTAAGCCTTCCTAATGTACATGGACCCCCTCTTAATCTGGATGGTATACCTGGCCAAGCTCTATCTCCACAAATTAAAAATATTCCTGGAGGTAAGGCAATAGGGGTATTTGCAGACACTGAAATGTTGGCAGAGGTATAATTACACCATTGTGAGGCATTCCAATATACTGGGAGGATTGCATTTACCAACACCATGTAATTAAGTCCTGGTTATTGTAAGGACTTACCAGAGTAATTAAAATTCACACAGGCATCTGCTCGAACTGACCTAAGTAATTCCAACTCGTGAGGTTCTAATGCTGCATGCCCCAAGTAAGGCACCCATTGATCCCAAGAATCAACGGGTTTTTTTGGACCTGTAGTGTTGCAGGTTGGAATGTCCCTGGGGCATGGCCAAGTGTCAAGAGGCATACCAACTTATCAGGTGGAAAAAGGATTGCCTGGTGACGCTAAGGACAGGCAGATGGCATCCTGCCCAGTTTTGTTTGCCAGGGTAACCCAGATATTAGTTTTGGATTGTGCTGGGGCCTGTACTGGTACCCATGCCTGTACTGGGAGGATACTAAGAATTATTACTCCCAAGATTAGATTGTTGGTGCCTCCTAATAGCAGCATCCCACTCCTCCTCTCTTATAGTACGGTGTTGTGAAATGGCTATATGTCGAGAACAAATGACCCTGAGTGCTACTGTAGCAAGGTAGCACTTAATCTGTTTGATAGCGTCCAGAAGTTACCAATGTACTAACAGTTGATATCTGTTTTCACGATTATCTAAAACAAGTTCAGCAGCTCCTAGTGAGCGATCCTCAGTTTCATCCTGAGCGTCTCGCTGCCAGCTACCTCTATGGAGGTCCCACCTACACTGCCTGCATACAGGTTGCCACAACTGTGATTGATGTACCCAAAGATTTTGTTTACACCCTGCACAACAGATTAACACCCAAGCACCACTCCCACACCCCTTAACACAGCTTAAACACCGCCTTCGCCCAAGTCCAATACGGTCGCAAACACTTGAGGGTTCCTGAAGAGCAAATGTCTCTAAATCAAGAAGGATTGTCCACTCAATCCTCTTCCTTAGAAGGCTCTGGAGTTGGAGCACCAGCGGCTATACTGCTAGATAGTCCCTCAGGCGTTCTCTCTCTTGATGTGTCGGGAGTGGAGCTGTTTTCAGTCGTGGTTTGCGTGGCGTTATATCAATCAGTTGCTGTAGTTGTTTTTGTACTAAAAGATGGGCTTGCTCAAGACTTTCCCTTTTTAGCAGCCACTGCTCTATCGGGAAAGTCCAAGTAATGGCCACCATAAAAAGGGCCATTGTCCATGCGTAGCACCAGTCCCATTTGAGCAAGCACATCTCGCCCGATTAATGCCTGCACTCCAGTAGGGAGGTCCATTACTGTCACTACAGTTGATACTGTATTTTGTGCAATAGTAATGGATACTGGTTCACAACTTTTCTGGACCCGTCCTGCTCCACCGACCCCATCAACTGCCTCCAAGTGGTTTTGTAGAGGCTAGGTAGATGGCCAGTGACGCCGGGCAATAATTGTAAGGTCCGCACCAGTGTCCAATAAGGCTTGAAGCTGTTTTTCTTGAGGGCCATACCATAAGATAACTTCCACTACTGGATGTTGTTCCATTGTGAGGGTCAGTAGTACCAAGCCTCCTGTAGATCCAAATCCACCAGCTCCTCGCACAGGGCCTTGTGCCTCCTTTACCAGTTGTTGCTGTGGGACCAGCTGAGCTATATGGCTTCCTGGAGGAATACTGATAGGAGGAAAACGTGTATGAGCCATGACCATAATTTCTCCTGTATAGTCCGCATCGATAACTCCAGGTTCCACAGTCAAATCCTGTAAGGTGGTTGAGGATCTGCCTAACAACAAAGCTCCATAAGATTGTCCATTTAACATCAAAGGTCCACACACTCCAGTAGGGATTTTTACCGGCTTTGTATCCTTTAAAACAATGTTTATTGTGTCTGCCAAGTCCAAGCCAAGGCTGCCTCTTGTGGCTGGCCGGAGTTCGCTGGCTGGGAGCAGGGAGGGGCAGCCTGGAATACTTGGGAGGTTTGGGCCACAGTTGGTGTCCTGGCACAGCGTCCCTTTGCTCTCACCCATTCGTTTTTTGTCCTCCGTCTGAAGGCTTCAGTGGAATGAGAGTCCAGCTGACAGTTACGACACCACACATTTGTAATCCAACACTCTCGGTGTATACTTGGGCCTATGGACCTGACCACATCTAAAGAACTGCTGGTTGAACAAGGCTTGCCGACACTCTGGGAGTCAGGAGGTTTTAGCGGTGCCAGTGCAGCAACAAAGGCTTAATTCTGAGACTCCAGCACAGTAGCAAAGGCTTGACTCTGAGACTGCCCCTCTTTTAAGGTTGATGTCGAACTATTTACTGCCTCAACTAACATAGCCTGAGTTCCCTGAGAGAATTTTACTCATACATTCTAAAAGCTCCACTACTTCCCAATTGCCTGGTAAAGTAGCTGTCACTGGTTTTACCTGGGGATTGCTATTCTGAGTAATGCACTCCTTAAGTTGAGCTTCTTGCATAAACAGAGGTACCTCTGATCTTTCTATTGCTGCAGTAAGTTTGTCAACAAAACTAGAAAAGATTTCTGTGGACCTTGTCTAATATTCATATAAGATGGTAATTCCCCTTGTTCTGGTCTAACCTTATTATATGCAGCCCGAGCTAACCTCATTGCCTCTTTTACTACATCTGACCCCAATACAGCTTGACTCTCGGGTGTGGCAAATCGGCCAATCCCTATAAACTGTTCCAATGTGATCCCGTGAAGCGGATCATCCTGTGCTCTCTGAATAAGTGCAGGATCTTGACAAAGACCCTGGAAATGAACCTGCCACAGCATAAATTGTGAGCTTGTTATAATCAGTTAGAAAATATTTTTTACATCTTCTTGCAAGAGTAACCCTGATCCCCAAATATAATTAAGCACTTGCTTTGTTGGTTCCCCATGAATGCCAGCTTCATTAACTGTGCTATGAAGCTGCATTAACAATTTCCAATTTAAAGGAGTTATTGATGCTTCCATTCTATTTTCCGCACTAGGGGTAAATGCAACTGGAAATGCTTGCCAAGTTACACTCGGCTCCTGTAATTTTGCCACATAATTCCTTTCTCCAGTCGCTATTGCTTCCTTCATGATTTTGCCCCATTCCACTCTACCCTTGATTTTACCTCTGCCTTTTATCATAGGAATGTGCCGTTGTTTTTTCTAACTCAGCTGTCTCCTTTGAAGGCAGCTCCTCCTGCTGTGATAGCAGCAGGGGGGCATAGGGCACTGCTTCAGAGACAGATTTAGGAGGCAATAAAACTTGCTGTGTAGTCGGTGCTTGAGGAAGATTGTCTCCTCCAAAAATATACATCCCTGGCTGTGCAGCAGGAGGTTTATTTTGTCCTGTGGTGGACATCATAGTGGGCGGTTTGCCATCCAAATGCATAGAGGCAACAGCAGCAATATTTTTCTCTGCCTTATATGCCTCTAAACAATTATGATCCAGTAGGTCTGAGACAACTTTTTTGCTACCTTATCCTTATCTATGACTGGTCTATACAAGCAATCTCCTAGATTTTGTCACTCCTCAATTTTGAAAAAGTCATCTGGGTTGGTAAAAAAGCCCTGTTCTTTAGCATAGTCTAACAGCTTGGGCAAATATTTTTTAAGATCAAGTTCTACCTTTTGCTTTTCTAAAAAGCATTTAAATAAATCATATGCCGCTGGCTTATCCGTATCCCTCCCTTTTTACAAAAGAAGGAAAGGGGAAGTCCAGCAATCAAATCCAATTGCCTGCTAACGTGCGCGCATGGCAGCCTTTGATCAGCGGTGTAACCGGGACGGCGAGCTTCCTTTATCGGGAGCGGCTCAGGCATGGGATCCATTTGTATGCCAGCATACAGAGATCCTTGTCCTCCAAGCGCTGCTACTTGGTGCTTGCCAGCTCGCTTACCTTCGGCGGTGGGTCAGTGCAGAGTGGCAGAGCTTCAAGGTCCCTGTTCTGGATGCCACTTGTGGAGAAGCTTTGGCGAGGGAAATATGCAACCAATCAGTGTGGTTGATAAAGCATAGTTCAATTTATTGAAGGCACCATCTATATTTATAATCCAAAATATAATGGCTTAAGCATATTTGGCATAATTTCATTTGTTTCAGGTACATATACTTCTACTATTGGCTCTTGCAAGCGTGAGATGACCACCCTTCTACTTTTTTAGCTAAGTCTGTATACGTGTATTTTAGCAGCAAACCTACTGCACCTATCCTCTATATAGCAACAAACTAGCCATCTCTTCCTTCTCTCATATATTCTAGCTGCAGTAGTATCAATTTTATGAATAGGCTGCTATAGCCTGACCTTTTAAATACGTTTTTAATAGTTTAGCTTAATACTTTTTAATAGTTTAGCAGCTAGATTGTTGCACTGAACCCTCAGACAAGCCATTTTCATGGCCTGCTAATAAGGCCTCAGCTGAGCCATGTCCATTGGGTGCTAACCAAGCATCAACACTTTATTAAATACTTCTCATTATTTCTTTCAGCCAACTCTGACCCTTTTCTCATGTGGAGCTCCACACAGCACTGACTTCTTCTCTCCTCTCTCTAAGTTTCCTTCTGCAAGACAGGTTGACCCCAACCTGTCCCCTATGCAGACACCTAACCCTGTATGTCCCTCACACAGCATCTTACCTTGTCTGTCCCTTACACAACAACATGCCCCTTCCTCCTCACAGCACAGCCTGCAGACTCCATCCCAAACTGCAGCAGACTCTGGGTCTCAAGCTCTAACTGCATCAGTAACTTATCCTTCACTAGTTAGCCCACACTTTTAGAATACCCATCCTCATTGGGCAGGCAAGGCTGTTTTCATTTCCCAGCAATCAGTACAGCTGTAATTCATTGGGAAATATTGCCTTCTGTACTATCCCTACAAACTATCCTCCCACATTGGACACATCAGATACTGCTTTGACATTGCACAGAGCTGAGGAGAAATTGTGATGTTTATGGAATTATATCATTGTTACTTTTTTTTTTGTTGGCCATGAAGAGAAACCTATCTATGCTTCTGAGTCTCACCAGTTCCTGACCCCCAAAGAACACAAACCTGATGAGTTGTGGTTCCCACTGCAGGGGTGGTCCTTGCACCTCCCTCCATCCCCAGAGTAAAGCTCCCCTGTCCCAGAAAGTGCCTGGCACTGCAGGGATGAAGGAAACAGGACAGGCTGTGGGGATCAGGGGCAGGGCACAGTCAGGGATTTGGGGTGGCTGTGAGCCCAGGGCAGGAGCCAGCCCTTGGCCTTGGGGAACCTCATCCCATTGTCCTGGGCCCATGGCTCCAGCCTGTGCAGATCCCTCTGCAGAGCTTCCTGCCCTGCAGCACAGCCACGCTCCCAGCCAGCCTGGGCTCACCTGGCATCTGACTGAGGGTGCCCTCGATGGCCACATCCAGATCAGCAAGAAAGAGATTGAACTGCCCTGGCCCCAATCCTGAGCTCTGGGGACACCCCTGGATGTGGCTCCATTCCCCAGCACTCCTTGGGCCTGGCCTCACACCCAGATTTCTACCCAGGGAAGAGATGCAGTAAAACGTGTTGGATCAAGGTATTGTGAGCCCAGAATATTGGCATTAGTGCAGCTGTAGCTGTGCACAAGAGGGCTCTTCAGCCACTTTCTCTCTTTTCCTTCCTCTGGGCATTGGAGGCAGCTCGTGACTTCAGTGTGGGACTCGTGTGCAAAGAGCAAATCTGGGCAGAATCGGGGCTGGGAGGGTTTGGGGCATCCTGGGATCTGTGCTGGGCACAGGATATGTTTTCCATTGCTCTGAGACTGTCTGCTGTGGAAAGGGGATGTAATATTCAGTAGAGGAATGATTTTTGTTTTTTATGGAGCTGTGCCTTCCCTTGGTTTGTTTGCTCACAATAAATGAACATTCTTCTGTGTCTTGAGCAGTTCATTCTCCAAGGAAAGCAGGTGGGAGTTGGTGCCATGGAGCTGAAAGCTGCAGGCACAGACTGGAGTGGAGGAAGCTCAGATTTGCACAGGGCTGCTCTGAGTGTCAGGGGTTGGATAAGGGAAATGGTGGGGTGGGGTAAGGACAAAGCGTGATTGATTGTCAGCCATAAAGCGTCTTGATTTTCATATCTATTCAGACTGCATTAGAAGGTGCTGGGGATCAATGTCAACTAGAGATTGCTGATATCACTGTATAAACAGGAAAGGAATAAATGTGGAAAAGAAAAGATCTTCTCTCATTTTGTTCTTAAATGAAGTATGTTACAAATGGAATGAAATCTTAGACAAGTGTTGCCTTATGCTCAGGTTTCTGGCAGTAACTCTGTTTCAGGTAGCCTGCAGCCCAAATTACTCTTTCGCACAAGTTCTTTACCATGGCTGATTAGGTCTATTCTAAAATGAATTATTTACTGAATGGATTCAACATAAACAGACAAGAATCTTTAAATTGACTACTTACTGTACAGGATGAACAAAAGAAGTGCAGGTAGATACAAACACAGTGCACAATAAACTTACCTTTATTACAGCTAGTGAAGAAATAGCAGAGATCAGGAGTCAATGTAACTTAGCACCAAATTGATGAGGGAGTGCACATGGAGCCCTTTCACTCAGCTTCCAGAAAAGAAACCACGAAGATGAATCCAGAACTGGGAGAGAAGCCCTGCCCGTTTGCAGAGACTATGCAGAAGACTTCTGCTGTATGAAAGTTTTGTGTGGCTTTTATTGTTCGTAAAGTGAAGTGTGTGTCACTCAGGAATTCAAGGCTTATCTCCCTTCAGCTGGTCTCAGAGCAAGCTGTTCATGGTCAGCTGGGAATTCCACCTCCCTGGCACCAGAGAGAACTCAGGACAGGACAGATGTCCAGCCTGGGTTATCTCAGCAATTCCTTAGAGGGAGAGTTATGGCCCAGCTGATGGACAGAAGAGATGAGCTCTGCTGGGCCATAGGGGAAGTCCTGCTGCAGGAACCTCATGGAACCAAGGGTGTGTTGTGACATTGTGATGCCTCATGGAACCAAGGAGACCATGGTGACACCAATGAACCTCATGGAACCAAGGGTGCACTGTGACATTGTGATACCTCATGGAACCAGGGAGACCATGGTGACACCAATGAACCTCATGGAACCAAGGGGCCATTGTGACAGATCGAGGCCTCATGGAACCAAAAAGAGCATTGTGACACCGTGGAGGCCCATAGGCCCAAATCTCCACTGTGATAGTCCAGAACCTCATGGAACCAAGGAGCCTTTCTGACACTGCAAGGCCTCAGGGAAACAAGGAGTGCAAAGGTGTCAAACATTGCTTTCAGGGCTCTGCCTTGGGGATGAGGAATTTCCTTGGTGGCACCTTGTGCCTGTTTGCAGTGGGAAACCTTAAAAAGTTGGGATTTCTTAAAAAAAATTGAAACCCCCTCTTTGTCTGAGTTTTGTCAGTTCTCAGAAAAGCAGTGTAGAAAGGAAAAAGTAAAGAATCTTTGAAAGCTTAAGCACCTAGAGACAATGAGCCCCACTGAGTGTTGTTACTGACAAAGTCTCTCAAGAGACTAATTAAAGAGGGTAACTGGAGGCCATGATTGCACAAAGCTCTCAGAGACTCCAAGTAAAACCCAAAGCCCTTGGAAAAACCTGCAGCCCCTGGGAGCATGAAGGAGCCCTCCAGGGCCATTCCTGACCAAGGCTCCCCAGGGACTGGTCCCAGCAGATCCCTGAGGCCACTGGGATGTGGGGGGATGCTGAGGGCAGGACAAGGGGTGACAGTGCCCAGCCTTGCTGGGGCTGTGCCAGGAGGCCCCAGTGGCTCAGGACAAGGTGTCTCCTCAGAGCCCTTGGTGGCACAGACCCTGCTGTGCCCCAGGGCACCAAGACTTGGCTTCTCTTTGTCCCCACCTGTCAGCTCTGCCTCCAGTTCTCCTGCTCTGTATTGAGGCTTGGGGACACTTTCTCCAGTTGTGTCCCTCACTGGGACCCATTAAAACTTAAGGAACTTTGGAGTTTGATTCTCACTTGGAGTTCTTGAGAGGTTTCCTAACAAACCATGGCTCTGCCTTGATTTCCCTCTGGTCTGGTGTAGTTCATTAGGAATATTTCCTATAATAGTTATGGAAAAACACTTCAAAGTGTTTCTTAAAAATATCCATTCCTATTTTAAAGGATGGATTTTATTACTGTTCTCTTTAAGCAGAGGTGATTGCAGCATTCTGTGATTGATATTGATCCAGAGTTTCTCCTCAGGAGGTCTGGCCTGCTCATAGAAGCTGTGCCTTGAGGTGTGATCCAGTGTGGACAACCTTGCTCCACATTCCCCAACCCCATCCTGTCTGTCCTCACTCACCTGGGACCTTCTTTGCTTGGAGAACTGCCTCCACACCAGCAAACAGGGTTTTCTCCCCTTTGTTTTACTTTTGAAGCAATCTAAAACACCTTATTTTCCCCTGGGAAAACAGACACCCTCCGGAGGTATGTGCCAGCCCAAGGTGCCACCAAGGAGGTTCAGTCTGGGGACCGGGGCCTCAGGGGTGGTGCCTGGAGTCAGCGCCATTTTTCCTTTCTGCCTCTAACTCCCAGCATGCCTTGCAGCACCATAGAGCCCCATTGGAGCCGGGACTACAATACCCATCATGCCCCGTGCTCCACAGAACCCTGGTATCCCCCCCTGTATGTCCAATAGATGTCCTCCAGAAACTCCAAGGATCCCTAAATGTCCCCTCAGCGCCCATTCGGGTACTCCAAAAACGTCCCAGAATTCCCTTAATGCTCCCAAGCCCACAGATGCTCATTACAGCCACTTCTGGGAATTCATCTCCTGCCATCCCCTGTGAGCTCAGAGCACCTCATAACACAGTCCCGTGCCTAAAACTCCTGCTGTGCCCCATGTCCTAAAGAGCCCGGTTAGAGCTCTCCAAGCTCCCCCCAAGTGCTGCCAAACTGTAAACATTCCTCCCTGAGGACTTGAAGTTGTCATGCAGAGGCAAAAGTGTCCCCCAAGTGCCCTCCCAGAGCTCGCAAACACTCCACTAGAATCACTTCCGGGACTACAACTCCCATCATGCTTTGTGGTGCCATAGAATGCTATTCAAGCAATGACTTCATCTCCCATCATGCCCCGCGCTCCTCCAAGAGACATTGCAGCTGTACCTGGAATAACCATGATGCTCTGCGGCCCCATTAAACTGTATTATACCTACTCCTACAACTCCCATCATGCCCTGCACCCCAGAGAACCCCCTTACAGACCCCCATGAGCCACTTCAAAGCCCAGACTTTCCATCAGGATCCCTAAGTTCGTTTTTAGTGCCCACTCAATGCCCCCAAGTGTCCTCCTGTCCCTCAAAATTCTTACCCCAGACCCAAAACTGCCCCAAATGTGCCCCAGAAATGTCTCCCTGGACCCCAAAGTGCCCACCCTGAACCTGTCTGAAAAAAAAAAAGATATAAAGAAGATAAAAAAATAAGTAAAACATTATGAATTATCCTAAAAAGGGAGAAATAAATAACCAATTGAGCTTAATTAATGAAGGGAATTGTATTACATAAAAGCAATGAGCAATAATTTTTTTGGTTGCTAATAAAATATTTTTATTACAAATATAAAAATTTGGTCTAAAAAATAGAATAACAATATTACAAATAAGGAAAATTAATTTTAATTTTAAAATTAAATAACATTTTATTATAAAGAGAAATGAATGAGGTTTTTTATATTTTGGGTTGTCAGCACCAGGTGAGAGACATCATGATATGATGATGATGGGGGTGAGAAGCAGGTTGTCCAAACAGAGTCAGCCTGCAAAGGGGCTCATTCTTCAATGTGTCCAGACCTCCTAAGGTGACATTCTGCATCAAGGCCACTTGGGAAATGCTTCTATCACTTCGCCTCTGAACAGAAAAATTGAAAAACATTCCCGTGAGTGAAGTCATGATGCACTTTCAAATCTTCCTTCTTAGGAAAACTTCACAATGTCTCCAAGTATCTGCACAAGCCCTGGGGACTTGAAGAAAATTGAAGAAATACAAAGAGTTCCTGGAATCTTTCTGTATTTTAATGATCCCCAAAATTGTTATGAATGCAGTCTTCAATTGTTCAGTTAATCAAACAACAAATATAAATTTAGCAGTAATTTATTAATAATAGCAGTAATTGCATATAAACAAATTCAATCAAAGTATATTAGTTACGTATATTTAAGTAAATACAAAATTTGGCAGTGAGTATTTTAGTGTAATTGAGGTTTGGTTCCAATAAAGCATAAACAAAACCAACCAGGGGTACAGGGACGGCCCTTCCTCTCAGACCATGCCAACTGAATCAAGCTAAAATCTCACTTATATAGTTTACTAATACATATTTATACAGAATGTTCTGGAAATCTCCTCCTCATTTCTATTCCTAAAATCTCTGTCACTATGTTGTGTTGCTCTTGCTTCAACAATGGTTGGGGGTCTCTCCTCCTTTTGGGAATCTTGTTTCCGATGAAGGCTCTGTGTCTTCCTCAGTGTTCACTGTGTGGACTCTCAGGTAGTGCAGGCGCACTGAGATTAGAGTTATATAATTAAGCTGATGTTCCCATAACAAGCCAAGTGTCTAATGCTTGGAATCATCCTAATTTGGCTCAATTCAAGGTCAAAAGTTTTATTTCTAGATGCTGTTCTTAGACCTATTCCCTTACTATCTCTACTCCCACCAAACAACTGGAGAATGATACCATCTGCTTTGATTAACCTTCCGTTATCTTTTATGCATTGGAACAATTAAGTACAATTTTTCCATTGCTACAAAGCAACAATTTTGCTAATATAATGACAATTTAATTAGCAGGAATCATATTTATAAGAGGGCAGATTTGGGGCTGAGTCCAGGAGCCCCAGGCACTGAGAGAATGTTGGAGAATCTGCTCAAGGAGGGAGAAGCAAAACTCCAAGTCCCTTGGAGCATCAGTGGCCCCACTGAGGGCAGGGACTGCCAAAGGCTCCCCAGGGACCAGTGAGAGCAGATCCTTGAGGGCAGGATTGCAGGAGCCCAAGGCTGTGAGCAGGAACTGCAATGCTGAGCAAGGCCTGGGCTGGTTGGAGGCAGCAGAAAGGCCAAGGGCTGAGCCCAGGCCTGGCCCAGCAGGGCCTGTCCCTCACGGGTGGCTCGGGGCTGTTCCTGGGGCACTGGGATGGGAGGGGCAGCAAGGACTGCAAGCCCTGCCAGCCTGCTCAGGGAGGGCCGAGGCAGCAGCAAAGTGCAGCCCCTCCAGGGAAAGTTCCTCCTGTGGGGCTCAGAGGCCCTGCCCAGCCCAGGGCACAAAGGCCTGGGTGCCTCTGGCCCTGCCAGCCCTGCCCAGCCCTTGGCCATCTATCCTGCAGCCTGTGTCCCTGTGCGTGCTGCTCCTCTGCCCTGGCGGCTGCACACGCCCATCTCGCTGTCCCCCCAGCATTTCTCAGCCCAGCATTGCTGTGCCCTCCCTGGGCTCCCTGCACCCAGCGCTGCCGGCTCCTGGCACACAGAGCCATGGCATGGCCCAGCCTCAGCTGGGACACCTGGGCCACCAACATTCTGCCGTGGCAGGGATTGTGCTGTTCCCTCACCTCCAGGCTGAACCTTCCAGGCTGCTCTTTGGGGAGGTTTCCTTCCTTTACACTCCCAAGGAAACCTCTGTGTCCTGCTGTTCACAAACAGAGAAGGGCTGGTTGGAGATATGGTGGTCAGAGGGCGACAGAGGGGTTCAATGGCTATTAAATAATTGAGTTTTCAATATTCTGTGAAAGAAGGAAGGGCATCAACAAAACTTCTACACTGGAATTTTGCAGAGCGGACTTTGGCCTATTCAGGATGTAGATTTGGGGAGTAACTAATCAGGTATTGATTTTTAAAGAGGAACAGTCTTTAAAAAAAAAAGGATTACAAGAAGGATGGGCTATGTTCAAGAAGTTTTAAAGGAGCAGAAGCAGCCTGTCCCTGTGTCAAAAAGGAAGGGAGTGAGTAAAATAACTGGCATGGCTGGGCATGGATATTTTGGAGGAACTCAAGAAGTTGCATCACCTTTGAATAGAGGGGAAGGCAACTCAGAAAGGTTTTAAGGAATTTGTTAGGGTTTTAAGAAAGAAAAGTAGAGAAGTAGAAGCTCCATAAGAACATAACCTGGTCACATTTGCAAAAAAATGAAAAATATTTTTTAAAAATCAATTAAGAACAATAGCAGGGACAAGGAAATTTTTAGCTCTTAAATGGATGCAGTGGGGAATATAGTAAGTAAAGCTCAGTAAAGGTTTGAGGTTTCTGTTTTGTTAACTCAGTTTCCAACAATAACACAGGTTTTCCTCAGGACAAGTGTTCTCCCCCTCAGCTGATAGATGGGGACAGGGAGCAGAACAGACCCCTGTAGTCCAGGAGGAAGCAGCTGGGGACCTGCTAAACCACTCAGATTCTCACAGGTGTCTCTGGGATTAGATGGGATCCAACCTAGGGGGATGAGGGAGCTGGTGGATGAGCTCCCCATTCTGCTCTCCATCATTTACCATCAATCCTGGCTCACCAGGGAGGTCCCAGAGGACTGGAGGTGCCACTGTGAGCCCATCTCCAAGAAGGGCTGGAAGGAGGATCTGAGGAACTCCAGGCCTGTCAGCCTGACCTCAGTGCCCAGCAAGGTGATGGAGCAGAACACCTTGAATGCCATCACAGGGCACCTAGGGGATGGCTGAGGGATCAGAGCCAGCCAGTGTGGATTTCAGTATCAGCTTTGATGATTTGGATGAGGGCATTCAGTGCACCATCAGCAAATATGCGGATGTCACCAAGCTGGATGTGAGTGTGGATCTGCTGGAGTGCAGGAGGGCTCTGCAGAGGAACCTGGACAGGCTGGATCCAGGACCCAAATCCAACCAGGTGAGGTTTAACAAGAGCAAATGCTGGGTCCTGCACTTTGACCACAACAATCCCTGGAGCGATACAGGCTGGGGACAGAGTGACTGGACAGCAGCCAGGCAGAAAGGGACCTGGGGGGGCACTGATGGACAGCAGGCTGGACATGAGCTAGCAGTGTGCCCAGGTGGCCAAGAAGGTCAATGACACCTGGCATGGATCAGGAATGGTGTGGTCAGCAGGACCAGGGCAGTGATTCTTCCCCTGTACTCATATCTGGTTGGGATGTACCCTGAGTGCTTTGTTTGGTTCTGGGCATGGAGGAGCTGGAGCGTGTCCAGAGAAAAGCAATAAGGGTGGTGAGGGGTGTGGAACACAAATCCTGTGAGGAGTGGCTGAAGGAGCTGGGGTTGTTTATCCTGGAGAGAAGTAGACTCAGAGGTTACCTTATCACTCTCTACAATTTCCTGAACTGTGGTTTTAGTCAGGTGGGGGTTTGTCTCTTTCACCAGTGTCCTAGTTTGAAAGGACAGGTGTCTGCCAGTAAAGGCAGAAGTTTCCCTTTGAAATAGAGACTTTAGTTCCACTCCCCCCAGGTATTATAATTGTTTGAATCAAGGACTCTGAAGCAGAGGTAAGGGGGTAGGAATAACAGCTCTTTTACTATTATATCTAACCGTACAAACAGAAAACAACAGCAGTTGTTAAAATTGCTAACAGAACAGAATAGATAACTCGGTTTCAGTCCCTTCTTTAGATGCAAGCACGCTGTCTCAGGGCTTGGTCCCAGTCCTGCATCCGGAACAAAAAACCCAGAGGGCAGGCGGGAACGGAGGCAGGAGGGGCGGGCGGCAGCGGGCACGCCGGTCTCGGGTGGGAACGGGCTGAAGCAGGCGGCTCCTCGCTCACTGTTTGTGTCCGGGTCATCAGCTGTATCCGCAGAGGCAGGAGGCTGGAATAGGGCAGATGCAGGGCAGGTGATCACAGACCGTCTGGCTCTCCTGTTTTCCAGAGCAGGGGCTGCAGATGGGCGTCCTCCTCCCTCACTCGCCGGAAACACGAGTCCCCTCCAAAAGCCTGAAAGGCTCCTCCGGAAGCGAATGCCACCTACCCCTTTTGTCTAAAGTCATCAGAGACCCTAGGTGTAAACCTGGCCAGCTCCATTGGAATGATAATGGGAAAAATTCTTTCAATTGTTACAGTCATAGAAAAACTCTCAACCCCCAACATTATCCACCCCGAATTTTTTCCATGCCGACATGCTACAACACATTAAAAACTTTAAATCATATACATACATGCAGTTACAGGCACAGTATCATAGGTAGTTCACACTAGAACAAGGTCCCCTTGGGGTATGCATCGGGTCTCTCCATCCTTTTGCATCACCCACAAAGTGCAACCTGGTTCTTGAGCAAAAACCACCCCACGAACAGGATTGTCTTTGCTGGAAGCAGAGTTCACCCAGACAGTTTTCCCTAACATGCCTCTCAGGTGTACCACTGGAACCTTATCTCCATCTGCTGCTCCCAAGGGCTCTGATTGGGCAGGGCCTGCTCGGTTAGTGGAACCTCGGGTATTCACTAACCATGTGGCCTTTGGTAGATTGATCTCCCAGTTCTTGAAAGTCCCCCCACCAAGTGCCTTTAAGGTGGTTTTAAGCAGACCATTGCACCGTTCGACTTTCCCAGCTGCTGGTGCATGATAGGGAATATGGTACACCCACTCGATGCTATGTTCTTTAGCCCAGGTGTTTATAAGGCTATTTTTGAAATGAGTCCCATTGTCTGACTCAATTCTCTCAGGGGTACCATGCCTCCAGAGGACTTGCTTATTTAGGCTTAGGATGGTGTTCCGAGCAGTGGCGTGAGGCGCAGGGTAGGTCTCCAACCATCCGGTGGTGGCTTCCACCATGGCCAGCACATAGCACTTGCCTTGACGGGTCTGAGGCAGTGTGATGTAGTCAATCTGCCAGGCCTCTCCGTACTTATATTTGGACCATCGCCCCGCCCATACCAGAGGGGCTTCACCCGCTTGGCCTGTTTGATGGCAGCGCACGTGTTACAGTCATGAATAACCTGAGAGATGCTGTCCGTGGTTAGATCCACCCCTCGGTCTCGTGCCCACTTATAGGTGGCGTCTCTGCCCTGATGGCCTGAGGCATCGTGGGCCCATCAAGCTAGGAACAGTTCTCCAGTGTGTTCACAATCTAAATCTATCTTTGAGACCTCTATCTGTGCAGCCTGATCTACCTGCTCGTTGTGCCTATGTTCTTCATTAGCCCGACTCTTGGGAATATGGGCATCCACATGACGGACTTTCAGGGGGAGCTTCTCTACCCGAGTGGCAATGTCTTTCTACTCATCAGCAGCCCAGACTGGTTTTCCTCTACGTTGCCAGTCAGCCTTTTTCCACCTTTCCAGCCAACCCCACAGAGCATTGGCTACCATCCATGAATCAGTGTAAAGGGAGAGCTTTGGCCATTTCTCTCTCTCAGCAATGCCCAAGGCCAACTGAACAGCTTTGAGTTCAGCAAGTTGACTCGATCCACCTTCTCCTTCGGTAGCTTGTGCAACCTGTCGTGTGGGGCTCCATACGGCAGCTTTCCACTTCCGGTTCATCCCCACAATGCGGCAGGAACCGTCGGTGAAAAGGGCGTAGCGTGTTTCATCTGCTAGCAGCTGGTTGTACGGTGGAAGTACTTCAGCCCGGGTCACTTGCTTCTGCTCCTCTTCATCAGCGAGACCAAAATCTTCACCTTCTGGCCAGTTTGTAACTATCTCCAAAATCCCAGGGCGATTCGGGTTGCCAATACGGGCATGCTGCGTGATGAGGGCAATCCACTTGTTCCATGTGGCATCAGTGGCGTGGTGAGTAGAGGGAACCTTTCCTTTGAACATCCACCCCAGCACTGGCAGTCGGGGTGCCAGGAGAAGCTGTGCTTCTGTGCCAATCACCTCTGAGGCAGCTTGAAGTACTTCACAGGCAGCCAAGATTTCCTTCTCTGTGGGAGTGTAATTGGCTTCAGACCCTTTGTAACTTCTGCTCCAGAATCCCAGGGGTCGGCCTCGGGTCTCACCAGGCACCTTCTGCCAAAGGCTCCAGGACAGACCATGGTTCCCAGCTGCAGAGTAAAGCACATTCTTTACCTCTGGTCCTGTCCTGACTGGGCCAAGGGCCACTGCATGAGCGATTTCCTGTTTGATCTGGGTGAAGGCTTGCTGTTGTTCAGGGCCCCAGTGGAAATCATTCTTCTTGTGAGTGACCTGGTAGAGAGAGCTCACAATCTGGCTGTACTCAGGGATGTGCATTCTCCAGAAGCCGATAGCACCTAGAAAAGCTTGTGTCTCCTTCTTGCTTGTTGGTGGAGACATTGCAGTGATCTTATTGATGACCTCAGTGGGGATCTGGCGCCATCCATCCTGCCACTTCACTCCCAGGAACTGGACCTCTCGGGCAGGTCCTTTGACTTTGCTCTTTTTAATGGTGAAACCGGCTCCCAGCAAAATCTGGATGATCTTCTCTCCTTTCTCAAATATCTCCATTGCTGGGTTCCCCCACACAATGATGTCATTGATGTACTGCAAATGTTCTGGAGCCTCACCCTTCTCCAGTGCAGCCTAGATCAGTCTGTGGCAGATGGTGGGGCTGTGTTTCCATCCCTGGGGCAGTCGGTTACAGGTGTACTGCACACCTCTCCAGGTAAAAGAAAACTGAGGCCTGCACTCTGCTGCCAAAGGGACAAAAATGCATTGGGAATGTCAATGGTGGCATACCACCTTGCTGCCTTGGACTCCAGCTCGTACTGGAGTTCCAGCATGTCCGGCACGGCAGCGCTCAGCGGTGGAGTCACTTCATTCAATGCCCGATAGTCCACAGTCAGTCTCCATTCTCCATCAGATTTCTGTACAGGCCAGATAGGACTGTTGAAGGGTGAGTGGCTCTTGCTGACCACCCCTTGGCTCTCTAGATCACGGATCATTTTGTGGATGGGGATCACAGCATCTCGATTTGTCCGGTACTGCCGGCGGTGCACTGTCATGGTGGCAATTGGCACCTGTTGCTCTGTCACTTTCAGGAGTCCTACCACAGAGGGGTTTTCTGACAGTCCAGGCAAGGTGTTCAACTGCTTAATGCTCTCTGTCTCTACAGCAGCTATTCCAAAAGCCCACCTGAACCCCTTTGGGTCTTTGTAGTAGCCGTTCCTGAGGAAGTCTATGCCTAGAATGCACGGTGCCCCTGGGCCAGTTACAATTGGATGTTTCTGCCACCCCTTCCCTGTCAGGCTAATCTCAGCTTCCAGCAAAGTGAATTTCTGTGATCCCCCGTCACCCCAACAATGGAAACAGGTACCTTCCCCACATGTTCTGATGGTATCAGGGTGCATTGTGAACCAGTATCAACTAACACTTTATGTTTTTGTGGCTTTGATGTGCCAGGCCATCGCACCCACACCATCCAATAAATCCTGTCATCCCATGCCTCTCCCTGGCTAGAGGCAGGGTCCCTCTAGCCCTGGTTATTATTTCTTTCCTGGGCATACATAGTGGAGGTTCCTTCCAGGGGATCTGACAGAACATCCTCCTTGCTGTAATACCCTGCACCTTGCTTGTGGGAGGTTGAGGCTACCTTCATTTTAGTGCGGCTCCCTCAGTTAGCATTTCCCTCCCTGAGCTGACGCACCCGTGCTGCCAGGACAGAAGTGGGTTTCCCATCCCATTTTCCCATGTCTTCCCCATGGTCTCGCAGGAGAAACCACAGGTCAGCTTGTGAGGTGTACCCTCTCTCCTTAGCTGGGGGACGTGAAGCTCTCACTTGGGGGCCTGTGACTTGTACTGGTGCCACGCTGATCTTCCTCACCTCTTCAATTCTCTTCATCATCTCCTCCCTCATATCCCTCATCCTATCTTCGACCTGTTGGAGGTCCTTGGCCACGGCAGAGACATTGGCCTGCATTGGGCCATTCATCATGCTCTCAAAATTTCTGAGTTTGTTGGCAACAGAACACACTGTCTCTGGACTGTTATCGGCATTAATCATTGCTATGTAGGTGGTATATTGAGATGGACCCAAGGTTGCCAGATTCCATAACATCTGCCCTGTGCACTTGACCTTGTCAGGGTCATTGTCATGCTGTCCATCCCTCCCAAAGAGTACCTCTAATACTGCTGTCTCTCTCAGCTGCTGGATCCCTTCCTCAAGGGTGTTCCAGCGCATCCTACGGTGGTGGTCCTGCATTCTCTCTCTGTGTACAAACTTCTCTTTCACACTCATTAAAAGCCGGTCCCAGAGGGAAAGGAGGCCTTGATCCCTTACGAATATCTGGTCCACACCTGAATCCTGGGCCAAGGATCCCAAATTCCTGGCCTCAGTTCCATCCAGTTGTACACCTGTTCCCGTAAGATCCCAGACCCGGAGTAACCAAGTTGTAAAAGGCTCACGGCCCCGCCGAGCAATGTCTTTGCGCAGGTTACGGAGACTATCGTATGAGAGTGACTCAGTGACAAACTCAACCTCTGGCTCCCTTGCTGGTTGTGAGGACCCTCCTTGCTGATCCCTATTATCTAAGTGCCTCGTTTTAATCTTAGATTTCCTAGTTTCCACAGGAGGAACTGCTGCTGGCTGTGGCTGCTCCTGTGATCCAGCTGGAACCTGGACAGATACAACATCTATGGGTTCCACTGCAGCACCATCTGACTCTCCCTCTTTAAGGCAGGGGGAGGGTTTCTTACCAGCTGGAGAAAAATACTCCTTCATCATCTGGCTTTTCTCCTTCAACATCTGACTCTGCTCTTTCAGCATTTGGCCTATATCCTTCACTAGAGCCCCCACCCACTCTGGGTGGCTTATTTCTGCGGTGGGCTGTGGGGCAGGGTTAGGCTCTGGGGCAGCATTCTTAGTCTCTGGGGCAGAGGCAGGTATTGGGGCAACATCCCTAGTTCCAGGGTTAGGCTTTGGGGCAGCATCCCTAGTCCCTTGGGGCAGAGGCAGGTTCTGGGACAGCATCCTTAGTCCCTGGGGCAGAGGCAGGTTTTGGGACAGCATTCCTAGTTCCTGGGGCAGAGGCAGATCTTGGGGCAACATCCCTAGTTCCTGGGGCAGAGGCAGGTTCTGGGGCAACATCCCTAGTCCCTGGGGCAGAGGCAGGTTCTGGGGCAACATCCCTAGTCCCTGGGGCAGGTATCAGAGTTGTTATCCAAGACAATATTCCTTTGTTTCTGAATGCTAAGTAGAACAGGCCTATCAGCAACACCAGCCACTGATTAATAACACTGGCAATTAAAGCAGAACTGAAATCCTTGAGAACTGGTGGGGTAGCCTCAAAAAACTGGGTGATGGGTTGGGAGAAAATTTCCCTTGCACTCGTTATCTCACAGTAAGTACCATTTCTGAAATAACCCCAGAAACACGCAGTTAGAGTACGATAGCTTTGGATCCATGCAACCGCTTCCCAGAAAAAAATTAAAAACCCATGAATTCCTGACATAATCAATCCACAAAATGAATCGGATAATAGTTACAGTAACTTTGGTGAGGGGGCCCAAATTTAAATAAGGGCTTGCAAATGGGAGGGAGATGGCTGTAACCACATGGAACACAAACCAGATTAAACCACGCAACATATTGCCACTTAAGAGAGCTGTTATTCCTGTCTTAACTCTCAACTTAGTGCCCACTGGCCCCACGTTGGGTGCCAAAATCTGTCTTGGTTTGAAAGGACAGGTGTCTGCCAGTAAGGGCAGAAGTTTTGTTTTGGAATAGAGACTTTGGTTCCTTTCCCCTCCAAGTATTATAATTGTTTGAATTAAGGACTCTGAGGCAGAGATAAGGGGGTGGGAATAACAGTTCTTTTACTAATATATTTAACTGTACAAGCAGAAAACAATAGCAGTTGTTAAAATCGCTAACAGAACAGAATAGATAACTCGGTTTCAGTGCCTTTAGATGCAAGCACGCTGTCTCTGTGCTTAGTCCTAGTCCGGATCTGCCGAGGGCAGACGGGAACGGAGGCAGGAGGGGGTGGGGCGGCAGCAGCCACGCCGGTCCCGGGCGGGAATGGGCTGGAGTGGCGGCTCCTCGCTCACCGTGTGTGTCCGGGTGATCAGGTGTGTTTACAGAGGCAGGAGGCTGGAACAGGGCAGATGCAGGGCAGGTGATCGCAGAGGGTCTGGCTCTCCTGTACTCGGCTGCGTGGGCTGAAGATTCCAGGCGTCTTTCTCCCAGCTTGCCGGAAACCCGAGTCCCCTCCCGGAAGCCTCAGAGGCCCCTCCGGGAGCCCACCCCTTTTGTCTGGACTCATCAGAGACCTTGGGTGTAACCCTGCCAGCTCCATTGGCATGATAATGGGAAAAATTCTTTCAATTGACACAGTAATAGAAAAACACTCCACCCCCAACATCATAGAAGTATTTGGAGTTTGTATAAACCAGAATACTTAGGTTTGAAGTGAAGCATGACACTAGATACAGGAAAATATATGATTAAATTGTTCTGGCTAAATCCCCCTGTTATGTATATTATGTTTTATAGATAAGTTGTATCTACTACCAGCTAGCAAAACCAGACTTTCAAATAGTCTGATAGATTTTGCAAAATCAGACTTCCTGCCTTTGTATGATCAGTGCTGTCTATCTACAAAGAACAGACTTCCCGATTTTCACCGGTTTAATCTACCAAGACCAGATGGTTATCTATGAGACTTGACTATTGCCCAAAGATTTTATGCATGTTTATTTCAACCATCACTGCTTATCGGACTAAATTAGGACAGCAAAAAACCACAAATTATTGATGGCAATATTGATGAGAGACCATACTGCAAAAAGAGACTGTAAACCAAGGTTGTGTGGAGTGGGCAGTGACCCCTCACATTTCCCCAGCTCTGCATTGCCCTGTCTATATAAAATAAAGCATTCTAAGTTTTACTGACTATCAAGACTTTTTGTTTCTCATTTACAACTCTGCTGTCACCCTCCTCTCCCAGTCTCCCTCTCCTTGTTCCAGGTGGGGCCGGCAGCGGGCGCAGGAGGAGGAGAAGAAGGAGGATGGGGCTCGGCAGGGCAGGCAGCAAGCTCAGCCTGCGGCTGCCTTTTGCTCACAGGTGGCCATCAAAAGGGTGCCAGGGAACCGCGTCCGCCACTGGGGTGAGCTGGTGAGTGAGCGGGGCCAGCAGGAGAAGCCGGGGCATGTCGGACGGGGATGAGTCAAGGCCCGGCAGGGTTGAAGCCACCAGGACCCTCGAGGAAGAACAGGCGTGGGGCCAGCAGAGCATCCCAGGCTGGGTGAGGGCTTCCCGAGCCCTGGCACGGCATCAGCCCCACTGATGGCATCGTGCTCCTCCCACAACCCGACAGCACCAGTGCACCTCTGCAGATCATGCTGTTGCACAAGGTGTCCACTGGCTCCCCCAGTGTTGTCCGGCTGCTGGAGTGGCTCAAGCTCCCCAACAACATTGTGTTGTTGTTGCCAGGACCTCTTGAATTTGCTAGCAGAACAGAAGTTCCTGCCGGAGCAGGAGGTGCGGGAGCTGTTCCGCCAGGTACTGGGGTCCGTGCCCACTGCACCAGCTGCAGGGTCCTGCACAGGGACATCAAACCAGAGAACATCCTGCTCGACCTGGCCACTGGGCAGGCAAAATTGACCGTCTTTGGCTGTGGCACTTACCTGCAGGACACAGCCTACACTCGCTTTGCAGGTGAGTCCACGCAGGGATGTGTTCCAGTCACAGCATCTCCTGGCCCAACATCTCAGAGCCCAGCCTGGGTGTGGCAGTGGGGATTCTCCCTTTTGCTGGCAGTCATGACACTGAGCCTTCAGCTGAGCTGCTTTTGAGTGGCGGTAGGTGGGGCTGGCTTCCAACCCTGCTGGCAGTCTTTGCCAGCCACTCTGCCCAGGACTGCAGCTGGGGCAGGAGTAGTAAGCCCAACAGAAACACCTGTGGATGGGGGTAGCAGAGAGGGGGCCATACGCTGTGCACCAGCCAGTTTGGTTTGCAGGTGAGAAAAGGCTTGCACTGCTGTGCTCTCCTTATTTGCCTTGGCTTCATAATATCTTTTGGGGCAATGCAGGCATGGAGGATGAAGGCATGGTTTTGCCCCAACGCTGAGTGGGCTTTTCCTTGTAGTGGTTGGGCCTTGCAAGGGTTTTCGCTGCCGTCTTCCAACACCAGTGGATCTTTGTCCAACCCTGAGTTCTTACACAAGTCTCAGGTGCTGGTGAGAAGACAGCAAGTCACACCACGTGTCACTGGGGCAGCCCCCACATGCCCAGGGATGCTGCCAGGCTCTGGGAGCAGCAGCATCCCCCTCACAAACTCCATCTGTATTCCATAGGAACACCATCCTACAGCTCCCTGGAATGGACCCACTTTGGCTGGTACTGTGGCAAACCAGCTACCATCTGGTCCCTGGGCATCCTGCTGCACCAGATGGTCTACGGGGACCACCTTTCAAGGAGGGGCCAGAACATCAGCTGGGACCACCAGATCTCGCTGCCACCATGACTGTCTCAAGATGGATCCTCATCTCTGGGCATGGGGGGAATACCAGTGCTGGGAGACAGCAGCAGGCTCGTGAGCATCCTGCTCTGGCAGGTGCAGAGGAGGTGGCACATGTCCTGCTCTCCTGCTCTCCTCCTAAGAGAAAATCCATGGGGAAGTTTAGGAACAACCCTGGGCACACCCAGCATGGCCTGGGCACAGGAATGGGGGGGGGGGGGGGGGGGGTGGTGGCACAATTTCTCTGACTGATTGGTGATTTCTGGTTTCTCTTTTGAGAGTGCCAAGATGTTATTAAGAGGTGTTTGTCCATGCAACCCTTGGACAGGCTGTCCTTAGAACACCTTTTCTGGGATCCTTAGCTGCAGGGTGTTCATCTACTCTAGACGATGGGAGAGATCCGCAGCTGGATCCAGGGACCTGGCATGAAACAGCTGCACCCATCTCATGGCAATTAGTGGCAAAGCAACCCAGACTGCCCATAGCTCTGAGCAGGGTTCATCAGAAAGGGGCACACAGCTCTTGGGCTGGAGCTGAGCTGGAGACCTGGTGTGGCAAGCACTGGTGGCCACCATCCCCCCCTGGGTTTTCTTCTCTGGTTCGTTGATGGCTGGGGCCCTGGGCAGAACACCGACAGCCTGGTCTGGCCCCCATGGAAGGAGAAGGAGAAGTTGTACCAGGTGGGGCTGCTGCTAGAGACACCAAGGACAGCCTCAATGATGACAATCTGTTCCTCAACCTAGCCAGCTGAAGATGATGGACTAGGATTCTGGCACCTTCTTCAAAGACAAGCTCCACACCCAATTTGCGGGTGAGTCCACAGCCAGGGGGATGCTCCCAGATCTGGGCATGGCACGGCTTAGCCAGGATCCCAAAGGTTCCCCCTTTGCTGGGGCAGATGCCACAAATCATTCAGTGGGCTGCCAAGCTGCTTTTTCTCTCTGGGCAACTGCTAAGGGGCTGGATGTGCCATGGCTGGCTGCAGGTTGGGCACATGTGCTGCCCTCCTGCTCTCTACCCAAGGCGGCAATGACGGGCAGCTTTGGACAGCTTTGGCCTCTGCTCCGGGCATGGCCAGCATGGCCTGGGCACCACAGGAGCTGGGACAAGGGGGACAGGAACCTTCAGCTGATGGGGCAGTTTCTGCGTTCTTTCCTTGCAGCCAGGCCCTCTGGATGCTGAGGCTGCTTTGGGCTCTGCCAGGGCTCTACTGGGCTCTACTGAGAAGGAAGCGAGTCTTCTAAAGGATTTGGGCTGTGACAGGGTTTAGATTGCCAGTCCTGCTTGGAGCTGGCAGGGAACAAAGGAATTTCTTCTTGGTTCACACTAGTTTCACCACAATTTAAAAAAAAAAAAAAAATATTGGAAACAACTCCTAAAATCTTTTTAAAAATGTTACTGAGGCCAGTAAGGTGCATCAATGCCATCAGCTCGTATACAAAGTAAATAAATGAGTTTCATCTTTCAAAAGATCAGTTACATCTTAATTCGAAGTTACAGAAGATTTTTCACTAATAACTTGGTTTTTGTTTTTACCTTTCACATTTTATAGAGGATTTTTCTTTTCTTTTTCCTTTTTCTTTTCCTTAAAACAGAAAACATGCCATAAAAAAGGAGTGTCCTTTGCTCCTGGTTCCTGTGTGGAGCAGCTCCTTCCTGCTGGCTGAGCTGCGCAGGCAAAGCCTGGCAGCTCCTGGCCCTGCAGGGCTGAGGCTTTTCCCCAGTGCTAGGCACAGACTGATGGACCAGCACTGCTGAACACAGGGACACACAGAGGGACCAGGAGCAGTTGCCTTTGTCCACCTGCAGCTCCAAGGGCCAAACTCTGAGCAGACAGGGCTGGAAGAGACTCATAGCCTCCTTGTTTGCTGTGCTGCCCGACTTGTGCCCAGCCCAGCTCTGTGTGGGGCAGAGGGAGAACAAGGGACAACTCCCTCCCAGCCCCCAGGCCAGGGACCCCTCTGGCCCTGGGGCTTGGGGCAGTGTCAGCACCCACTGCTCCAGCCACCACTTCTGCTGGCACTGACAGCAACACCCAAACTGTGGTTGATCTCGAGAGAGCAGCAGCAGTGCCCGGATCTGATCCCTGACTCTGGGGCAGGGCTGGACAAATGACCCCCACAGCAGCAGCAGCAGATGGAGTTGACTTTCAGCACAGCCCCTGCCACTCTTCCCTCCCATGTGCAGTGGTGTCACAGCAGCCTGGGGCACCTGGGAGCCCCCAGTGCCAACAGAGACTTGAGATGGGTTCCTGGAGGTTGTGCAGGAAACAGAGGTGGGGACTCCCTGTCCATGTGGAGCTTCCAGATGGAAAAGGCTGCTGTGAGCAGGCAGCTCCAAGGACAGAGGAAGGAGGGGCTGGAGCCCTTGATCTTTGCCAGTTCCACAGTCCTGGGCAGCAGCCACCGAGCACAGAGGGAACAGAGGGCACAGCAAGAGGGACAAAACCAGTCAAGGTCAGGGACTGGGAAGAGCCTGAGCTGGGAACAGCAGGAACAGCTGCTTCATTGCACCCTTGGAGAAAGCTCTTGGCTAGTTCAAAGTGCTGAAAAGTGTGAAGGGCAGAGAAGAGACCACACTAAACAATGCTCCTGGTTCCACAGCCTCCCCTCTCAGTGTCCCAGAAGGAATTGGATGAACTGTATTCTTCTCTCCGAGTCATGTCATTCAGCATGAGCAGCTGAGCACCAGGAGCTAAAAGAGTCTTAGGCCACAAGAGCTGAGCAAGAGGAGACATTTTGACTAAAGTCATGCTGCTAACATGGACCTAGCTGAATCCAGCAGATGGAATCCTGGAATTATAGAATCCTTTCTGTTGGAAAATACCTCTAAGCACATTGAGTGTGGTCTTGGTAGATCACCACAAAATGTTGCGTTTTAAATGTAGATGGTTGGAATCAGTCCTGTCCTAAATTCCCAGGTAGAGGTAAAACCATTCCTAGAGTTTGCTGGCTCTGGAGTGGGCTGAGTTCAGAGAACCGTGAGAGCAATGGGGAAGTCAGCTGAAAGAAGCTGAACCACTGGATGTATTAAAATATGGGAAAATGAAAAGAATTTGTGTGTTTGGGAAGATGAGGATGAATTATGTTAACAGCACCAACAGAGGGAATGATTGGTGTCAAAATGCTCCCACGTGGAGCAACAGAAAAGGCTTTTAATCTTGAGCTAGGTTTCATTTGTGCAAAGGAAAGAGTAATAATATAATAAATAATTATATATATATATATGTGCATATATATAATATAATAAAAAAAAAGAGGTGCATACTTCCACATATATATAATGACATTGTAAAATAATGCTCCAAATACTAATTTTTTAGCTTTGGCTGCTCAGGGATGTAACAGTAAATACTCTATAGAAAATGATTGGCCACCTGAACATCACTGGTGAACTGTGTGAAATTGTATACAATGAACAAAGGAGTAAAGGATGAAATTGGCAGTTTTAACAGGGTTTGCTGACACTAGGATATGGAATGCTTTGTCTGCTCCTGTGAAAAATAAAGTGAGTAAGACTGTTGGGTTTTTCATATAGCAGACCATCAAAGGCTGCAGCATTAATTGAACAGATGAAGGGGTTGTTAAAAGAGCACTTGAAAAAAAATAGGAGACTGGAAGGTGTCACAATGAAAATCCCATCTCACAGATGTGCTCCATACCCTCAACAACTGCCCCACTGGGGGAATGGAAACCCCCAAATGTGCATGGCTGAATCCAATGACAAATACAACCATGGACAGTGACACTTGGACTGCTTAGGAAATTATTCCAGTTGTGATGGCTCCTGACAGGGCCCCTCCAGAGGCTGCAGGGCTGGACCTTTATGCATTAGAATTAGTTAGGATAAATCAGAAGCAAATGGGAGTTATAAATACCAGAACAGGTATTCAGATTCCTTCAGGATGCTTTGTTTTCCTAAATGCTTACTGAAGATTGGTCTTTAAGTGTTCATGCCTTGGGAGAAGTAATCGGTGCAGATTATCAAGGAGAAATTGAAGTAATTTTCTTAAACAATAATGAACAATTGGATTATTTAACCCCATGGCAGGGTAGCATAATTTTTGATACTGCAGTTTTTAAAACAACTGTGAAAAAAGGACATCCACCTTAAACCACTGCTGTTAATAGAGATAAAGGGTTTGGATGTACCAGTCCTAATAATGGAGCCAGAGTGTGGGTGCAGAGGCCAAATGGCCCTCCCAGGCAAGCTGAAGGAACAGCTCTGGGGAAAGACAACACTGTTTGAATCCTGAAACCTGGCTGAGCAAGATGGGAATATGTCCCTGCAGCCAAGTGTTCTGTGCCAGAACAAGTGGATGTTATGGGATACTGTTTTACAGATCCTCTAGAACCAAATCTCCCTGTTTGCACCAACAGCTCTTTGGAAAATGCTCTGATCCACAGGGCTCCATGTGAAGGCTGATGTGACACTGAGGGACTTCCACACAAATTCCATCCAGGAGCCTGGGTGCCCTCAGGGACTGGGACCAGGCACCTCCCCAGCCAAGGGGAAAGGACCCACCAAGCTTTGTCACCCACAGACAGTATGGTACAGCTGAACAGCAAAGGGTCCTGGGGAAATTATTCTCAAATTAAACAGGTGTCATCTCCATGAAAAGGTATCAGCAAGAGAATTATTGTTCCTACCCTGAATGAGACTGAGGAAAAAGAATGAAAAATTGTGCCAGTAATACACTACTGATGCCTGTAAATTATACCTTGATGGTCAGCCAGAATTTTTGTTTGCCAGGAACATCTCTGGAGTTTTATCAAGGATTAGTCATGAAAATTGTCATAAAAATGTAAAGACAAAAGTAGCCCAAATATTAAATCTAACAAATTGCTGTATATGTTCTCAACCAGAGGGAAATCAAAGCAGAGCCATGGTTTGCCATGTTTGTCATGGTTTGCTTTTTTAAAATGAGCCTCGTGGTGCATTTGGTGCAGAGCCCTTGAACCTCAGGGCCTGAGAGGAGATTGCACAAACGTTTTCAGGAGTCCGAGTCTGAAGAAAAACCTAAAGTGTCTCAAAGCATTAATGGGTCCCAATGCGTACCTGTTCTCCTCTCCAGGGCTCTGTTGGGAACATCCTTGAGAGCAAACTGGGAAGGAGATTGAAGCTTTCAGGTCCTGCACTGGGGAGATGCCTTTGCATGATGGAAATGCTATTGCAGAGCCCAGCTCTGTCCCAGCAGTGCCCACGGCCTGTCCCTGACTGCAGTGCCTGCACAGTTACACAGCAGGACTGGGACTGAGCTAAAAGAGCCCTGAGGCCTTAAACCAACACAGGGGCTCTGAAGGGGAGTGTGGAAGTGAAGAAAGGGGAGGTTATGGAGCAGAAGCCCTGGGTGTGCCTGGCAGTGAGGAGCACTGGGGTTCCCTTTTCACCCCAGCTCTGCACAGAGGCACTAACATTGTCGAGAAGCCAAGGAGGAAAGATGACAGGCAAACACAGCAATACCAAGTTATTTCTTTTGTGTAAGCACATATGTAGTACAAGTCCAGGATTATATAGTCTATGGTTCCCACTACAAATGCAAATACTGTATTAAAAATAGTAAAGATAAAGATTTTCTTGTGAAAAAACTCTAAAATGTCATACCTGTGCCAGAAAAAAACCAAAAAAAAAACCAAACAAACACCACAGGATATAGAGTGGGCATTAATGAGTAATATTATAATAGTGATACAGGAGAATGAGAGTTTATTTTTTCTGAGAATAATTCATGATGATTTTCCTCAAGCCATCCTTGAGCTCCTGGTTCCTCAGGCTGTAGATGAGGGGGTTCAGGGTTGGTGGCACCACTGAGTACAGAACTGAGAGTGACAGATCCAGGGATGGGGAGGATATGGAGAGGGGCTTCAGGTTGGCAGATATGCCAGTGATGACAAACAGAGAAAGCACGGCCAGGTGAGGGAGGCAGGTGGAAAAGGCTTTGTGCCATCCCTGCTCAGAGGGGATCCTCAGCACAGCCCTGAAGATCTGAACATAGGAGAAAACAATGAACACAAAACAACCAAATACTAAGGAGACACTAACAGCAAGAAACCCAAGTTCCCTGAGGTAGGAATTTGAGCAGGTGAGGTTGAGGATGTGTGGCAGTTCACAGAAGAACTGGCCAAGGGCATTGCCATGGCACAGGGGCAGGGAAAATGTATTGGCCGTGTGTAACAGAGCATTGAGAAAGGCACTGGCCCAGGCAGCTGCTGCCAAGTGGGCACAAGCTCTGCTGCCCAGGAGGGTCCCGTAGTGCAGGGGTTTGCAGATGGACACGTAGCGGTCGTAGCACATGATGGTCAGGAGGGAAAACTCTGCTGAAAAGAAGAAAAGAAAGAAGAACACCTGAGCAGCACATCCAGCATAGGAGATGGTCCTGGTGCCCCAGAGGGAATTGTGCATGGCTTTGGGCACAGTAGTGCAGATGCAGCCCAGGTCAGTGAGGGCCAGGTTGAGCAGGAAGAAGAACATGGGGGTGTGCAGGTGGTGTCTGCAGGCTACGGCGCTGATGATGAGGCTGTTGCCCAGGAGGGCAGCGAGGGAGATGCCCAGGAAGAGGCAGAAGTGCAGGAGCTGCAGCTGCCGTGTGTCTGCCAATGGCAACAGGAGGAAGTGGCTGATGGAGCTGCTGTTGGACATTGCTTCACTCTGAGCAATTTGGGCTCATTGTTTTTCAGTGTTGAAAGAAAGCATTGAGAAGCTGGACAAGTAGAATGAAATATAACAGAGGGAGGATATTTGATAAATAAATCTTTGCATGAACATTTAATTTATTTAAACACACACAGACCATGATTCCAAATTTACATAGTTTTTGAATCAAGTTAGAGAGTGAACTCAATAAGGGAAGATGACAAAATATTTAGGGTGAAAATAATCACAAGAAAAAGGTAGCAAAGCCTGTCCCCCTACTTGTAGCACTATTAAAAGCTTTGGAAGACAGGCTTGGAATGTAATGTGCTACATTGAATGCACTGCAGAAGTAAACAGAAAGATATTACCTTCAGAAATGTATCCAGGCCTAGCTTTCCTAGGGAATCCTTGAACTCCTAGTTCCTCAGGCTGTATCAGGGCTGGAGGCACCACCAAACACAGAAGTGACAGGGCCACATCCAGGGGTGGGGAGGTGATGGAGGGAGGCTTCAGACAGTGCTTGTGAAAAGATTCCCCACGAACACGTGAGGGAGGGGGCTGGAAAGGGCTCTGGCCACAGTCTGTGGCTACAGCAAAGGTGGAGAGAAAAATAAATAATAAAGGGTAGAAATAATGACGTTTATATGTGGAAAATAATTAAAACCAAAACAAAGGAGAAAAAAAACCACAACAAAATCAACAAGAAATATCAAAGATGACTCTTACTGAAAATGATTTGCAGAAATTGGCAAGCAGTTTAATGTTTCTGAACTCCTCCAGTCATAAGTGGCCACACTGCAGCCTTGAGCTCCTGGTTCCTCAGGCTGTAGATGAGGGGGTTCAGGGCTGGAGGCACCACTGAGTACAGAACTGACAGGGTCAGATCCAGGGATCGGGAGGAGATGGAGGGGCTCTTTAGGTGAGCAAATATTGCAGTGCTGAGGAACAAAAAGACCACAGCCAGGTGAGGGAGGCAGGTGGAAAAGGCTTTGTGCCGACCCTGCTCAGAGGGGATCCTCAGCACAGCCCTGAAGATCTGCACATAACTGAAAACAATGAACACAAAACAGCCAAATCCTAAACAAGCACTAACTGCAAGGAGCCCAAATTCCCTGAGATAGGATTTGGAGCAGGAGAGCTTGAGGATGTGTGGGACCTCACAAAAGAACTGGCCCAGAGCATTGCTCCGGCACAGGGGCAGGGAAAATGTATTGGCCGTGTGCAGCAGTGAATAGAGAAAGGCACTGGCCCAGGCAGCTGCTGCCATGTGGGCACAAGCTCTGCTGCCCAGGAGGGTCCTGTAGTGCAGGGGTTTGCAGATGGACACGTAGCAGTCGTAGCACATAATGGTCAGGAGGAAATATTCTGCACCAAGAAAGAAGAAAATCAGAAACACCTGAGCAGCACATCCAGCATAGGAGATGTTCCTGGTGTCCCAGAGGGAATTGTGCATGGCTTTGGGGACAGTGGTGCAGATGCAGCCCAGGTCAGTGAGGGCCAGGTTGAGCAGGAAGAAGAACATGGGGGTGTGCAGGTGGTGGCCGCAGGCTACGGCGCTGATGATGAGGCCGTTGGCCAGGAGGGCAGCCAGGGAGATGCCCAGGAAGAGGCAGAAGTGCAGGAGCTGCAGCTGTCTCGTGTCTGCCAATGGCAGCAGGAGAAAATGACTGAAGGAGCTGCTGTTGGACATTTGCTGTGTCTTGGCATGGGGATCTGTAAAAAAGTTAATCATGGAATAGTTTAGTTTGGAGAGAATTTAAATATCCCAGCCCAGCTTGGTGGGACTTTCCCCCCACTGCCTACCCAGGGCTCTGCTACCTGGAGCTGTACCTGCCAGCAGCTGCTTATCGTGCTCAGGGCTGGGCCCTGCCAGTGCTGCCAGAGCCCATCCCAGCCCTGGGGACTCAGCTCTGCCCTGCAGACCCCTCCCAGCACAGGGCACTGCCCAGGGCCAGCTCTGCCTCTGCAGTCCCTGATGGCAACATCAGAGCAACCCTGAGGAGGCTGGAAAAGCGACAGTGATTCTGCCTGTACAGCACCTTGTGCTGATTTCTCCCTTCACCTTGTTTATTAAGATGTAGAGAATTTTTTTTATTTTTTTATTTTTCTCAACCTGAACTGAGAGATTAATATCAGTGTGCTTTTTCCCATCCAGGCAATGCAGAGCAGTAATTTTAATAACAGCTCCTGCCTTGCTGCGCCCCCTGTATAATCTAATTCAAAATGTTCTGAAGTTAAATGTCATGCTAGAGGCATCACACATGAGTCCTGAACAATGCAGCATCCTCACCAAACAAGGATAACACTCCCAAGCCTTCCCAGCTGTTTCCTTCCACCCAGACCTTGTTCCCCAGTGCTATGAGCAGCTCCCAGGGCTGGCTGAGTTCTGTCCCTGCAGGCATCAGGATCCTTGCCCCAGCACAGCACCCTGGGCTGCAGGACCGGCTCTGCAGGACAGCCCTGGGCACCTCTGGTTTCTGTGCACAAGAGAGAATCAGAGAATGTACTCACAGAGTCTGTAGGCATTGGGATGTTCCGGCTTTAGGGGATCATTGCAGGAGCTGCAGCTGCCTTGTCCTGCAGCCAGAGGCTTCCTGTGTCAAGGGCTGGGAGTGATTCTGCCCCAGTCTTTTCTGAGCATCTTCCCAGCCCTGACTGATTGAAGTTCTCTGTGCCTCTGTGCTGTGCCCAGAGCGGCTGCAGGCAGTGACCCAGTACCCTCCTGAGCTGGGAGAAGAGCTGCTTAGCAAGAGAAATGTGCTTTTGAATCTCTTCTTGGTTTCCAAGGGCTCCTTCTGTTCCAGGAGCCTGGCCCAGCTCAGCAGCCGAGACACAGCACAATGACTATAATGACCCTCTCAGGGCTTTGTTGCTGTTTACATCAGACTCAGTCCCTGAGAGTGTGTTCAAAAAACTTCTCAAGAATTCAAAGTGAGATTTAAAGTCCAAAGTTTTTGAAGTTTTAATGGGTCCAACTGAGGGATATGATTGAGAAAATGTCCCCAGGTTCCAGTTAGAGCAGAACACTGGAGGCAGTGACAAACAGGTGGAAAAAAACAAGGGAAAAGTGTCTCTGATCTGAGCAAACCTGGATGCGCAGAATGACGTGTCCACATATAGTTAGGACTGGACCACATTGGACCTGAGATCTGGAAAAAATTATGCCCACTTTAACACCAAATTAGTGGCAAGAAGTCTTAGTCTGCTTTTTTGGAGCTTTGGTGACAGCAGGGCCTCACCAAGAAGTCAACTGTTCCACTACGGAACCTCAAGGAACAAAGCAGCCTTTTGACACTGTGGGGCTGTTCTATGGGGTTGCATGGAACCAAAAATCCATTTTGACACAGTGGAGTCACATGGAATCTATGGTCCATTATTATACTGCTGATCCAAGGAGGCCATGGTGACACTATGGAACCTCCTGCAGCCATGGGTGCATTGTGACACTGCAGAACCTCTTGGAACCACGGTAACCATGTTATACTACAGAACCTCGTGGAACAAAGGGTCCATGGTGACACTGCAGAACTGTTGTATGAAAACTCATGGAACCTAAAGTCTATTGTGACCAAGAGACCACTGTGGAACTGCATGGCATGTGGATCCAGGGGGCCATTGTGACACTGTGGGGCCTCGTGGCACCAAGGACATCACTGTGGCTCTGCTGGGCCACATGGTCACATAGGGTCAATGTGAAACAGCAGGGCTGTGTGGAACCAAGAGGCCATTGTTGCATTACAGGACCTTGTGCAGCCAAAGGCTCACTCTGATCCTGCAGGACACCGTGGATCCATGGAGACAATTGTGGCACTGCCAAGCCCCATGGAATCATGGAGATAGATGTGATGCTGTGGGTTCCCACAGAACCAAGGGGACATGAAAAAGGTCTGGCATGCTCGGCCTCCCATTGACCAACAGACAGGTCAAGATGAATTTGGCATGTCAAGGGCTACCTCTCATCAGCCCCTGGAGTACTGGGGCTCTGGGCTTTCCTTCCTATGGAAAACTCTCTGTCCTTCCATGTGCCCATGGCTAAAATTGGTACCATCCCTAAAAAACTCCCTGTATGCAAGGGTTTCTCTCAGACAAAAGCTGCCATGACAACCAGATATGGCTGTCTTTGGCTCTGGTGGTCAGATCTCATCTGCCCCTGAAACACTGAGTCCCTATTCCTTACTTCCTATGGAAAAAACCTGTCTTTCTCATCCAGGGCCAACGGCCAAAACTTGGATTTGGCCTCCCAGTTTCTATCTGTCCAAGGATTGCTCCCAGATAAAAGTAGCCAGAACAGAGCAGTCTGGCTGGTCTTGTTTCTCTGGTGATTTTTTAGACTATGAGCTCAATGTTATCAATTGCAAATATTTTGGAGAGGGCCCAGAGAACTCCCAAGGTGAGGTATGCAGGCTTCAGGCACACAACCACAGTACAAGGACAAAGGAGCTCTGTGCCCAGTGGAGGGAGACTGAGGACAGTGGAGGAGAGCCATCAGAGTGTTTAAAGAGCTGTTTCAGAGACACTTTTGATATAGTGTAAAACAGCTTAAGAAAGAAAGAAAGAAAGAAATAATTAATGCAAAGTGAAGCAGGGATAGTCCACACTGGATGCAAGAAGAGAGGAATTTCCCTCCCAGGGCTGGGCTGTGGTGTAACACATCCCCTGGAAAAAATCTCCTCCCTTTGTCACAACTTGCCCCTTTGGTTCCATGCAACCCCTTGATGTCCCAAAGTCCCTTGGATCCCTGGACCCCACAGTGTCACAAAAACATTTTGGTCCCCTAAAGCCCTGCAGTGCCACAGTGGATCCTTGGTTCCATGAGGTCTCGCAGTGCAGCAATGCTCTCCTTGGTCCCACAGTGTCACAATAACCTCTTGGTCGCAAGAGGCACTAGAGTGTCAAATATGTTTCCTTCATTCTATGAGTCCATGAGGAGCAGCACCGGCCCCTTGGTTCCATGAGGTCTCCTAGTGCCACCATGAATTCCCTGATGCTGCAGTATTACAATGGAGCCCTGGTTACACAAGATCCTGCAGTGTCACGAGGGACCCTTGGTTCCATGGGGCACCACAGTGTCACAATTGTTCTCTTAGTTCCAAGAGTCCCTGCAGTGGCACAATGGCCCCTTGATTCCATTGGCCCCAGGCTCTCACAAGGCTCTCCTTGGTTCTGCAGTGGCACAATGGCCCCTTGGTTTCACAAGGCCCTGCAGTGTCACAGTGGCCTTTGTGGTTCCACGAGGACCCAGAGTGTCAAAATGGACTCCTTGCTTCCATGCAGCCCCACAGTGTCACAGTGGCCCCTTGGCTCTGTGGTGCCATGTTGTACACAGTGTCACTCTGGTCCTCTCAGTTCCACGAGGCCCTGCAGTGTCACAATGACCCATTGCTTCCCCAGGGCCCCGCAATATCACAATCATCCAAGAATCACCCAGGCTGGAAAAGACCTTGGAGAGCATCAAGTCCAACCTGTGAGCCAGCACCACCTTGTCACCCAGACCATGACACTCAGTGCCACATCCAGAATTTTCCTGAAACACTTCCACACACAGTGACTCACCCATCTCCCTGGGCAGCCCATTCCAATGCCCAATCACCCTTTTATTCAAGAATATTTCCTAATGTCCAGCTTAATTGTCCCCTAGTGTAGCTTAAGGCTGTGTCCTCTTGTCCTGTCACTGTTCCCTGGAAAAAGAGCCTGACCTCCACCTGCCTGCACCCTTCTGACAGGGAGTTGCAGAGAGTGATGAAGTCTCACCTGAGCTTTCTACAGGATAAACATCCCCAACTCCCTCAGCTGATCCTTAAAGGACTTGTGTTCCAGACCCCTCACCAGCCTTGTTGCTCTTCTCTGGACACACTCCAGCCCCTCCATGTCCTTCGTAAATTGGGACCCAGAACTGGACACAGCACTCGAGGTGCTGCCAAACTGGTGCTGAACACAAGGGAAGAATCACTGTCCTGTTCCTGCTGGCCACACCATTCCTGATCCATTGCAGTTCCAGGTGTTGAACGAGGGAATTGGGGGGGGGGGGGGGAACGACAATGTGTTATTTATGGTCATCCATGAAGGGTCTTGATTTTCATATCTATTCAGAAGTCATTAGAAGATTCAGGGGTTCAATATCATTGGACATTGCTGGTATCAACCAATAAATACGAAAAAAAAACCAGAACAGAATACTTCTCCCTGCATTGTTTTCAATATAGTATATAGCATATTCACTTTGAATGCACTACTGAAATCTGTCTAATTAATCACAGAAGAATTTAAAACTTAAATTAACCCCAGGGGCTTTTCTTGTTTGGGTATTTTGAACAAATACTTTTGAGTTTTTCTCACTGAATCCCTGAACTGAAGAGGTCAAGAAAGAAGAGTTCAATATTAAGTTTGTCGTAGATTTAGCATTGGCCAAATTTCCAGTGCACCCATTAGAATTATTTACTCATTTTCTGCTGTGAGATGGGATTGGGAGGAAGGCAAAACTAGCTCAAACTTTAAAAGGTACAAAGAAAAAACTTTATTACTAGGAATTACAAGAAAAAAAAACATCTCAATAAAACTTTCCGAACATTTCTCCTCCTCCTACAACTTCTTTTCTTTCACACTGATAACATACAGAAACGGATTACTCAATTTGCCATCTCTATAAATAGCCTTTCACCCATTTACTTGCGTGAGGAGAACTTTTCATCAGTCTATGGAGATTTTACCACAAGAAAACAGTTTTCTCCCGGTGCTGTGTCACAGTGAATCAGCCATTCAGGAGAATGTAAATCTGATCACTCTGTAAAAATCCCTTCCTCAACTTACAGTTTTCCCATAACAATTTTTGAGGACCATATCAATTTATGAGGCAGCACTCACAGGCTGATGGCCTCCCCTCCCCCTTGACCCAGGGGTTTTTGGAAAATCTTATCAGGGGCAGCATTCCAGCTCTGCCATGGGCCGGTCTGGCCACTCTGGGGGGAGGGGGAAGCAGGCAGGATCTCAGCAGCCGATGGCACTGTCTAGTAATTCCCCCTTTCCCCAAGATACTCAAAATTTGGAAGAGGACAGAAACAGAAGAAATAGAAAACATAGAGAACAACAAAAAAGATACAGAGATGCACAATCTTGGATTCCAGTACTGTTCAGACAGAAATTCCAAGAGGAGGTAGGAGCAAGATGTGCGTTTGCCTAGTGGTCTGCCTTAAATTCTCTTTGGTCTTCCTGGTCCTTCCCCCAGGTAGGACTTTTGGTCATTGGGTCACTCAGGAGCTGGGCTGGGGCTCCAGGGATGAGTGTGGAGCATTGCCTTTGGTGTGACACAGACCACAGGAGCAGGCAGGGACTTGGACTGAGCCGGTGCTTTGTGTTTTTTTAAGCCCCCAGGCCTTTGTGGGTCTTCCCCCAGGTGGGACTTGTGATTGCTAGAGCAATCAGAGCCTGGGTCAGCACCAGCCCAATGTGTGACTGACTGACAGCTCATCCCGAGGAGTCTGGGACATTGATCTCATCCAGCCTCTGACTGTGACCATGGTGACACTGCAGAACCTTATAGAATTGTGGGTCAGTTGTGACAAGGACAGTAGCAGATCCAAGGACACCATGGGGACACCATGGAGCCTCATGGAATCAAAGAGACCATTGTGACATTCTTGTGCCTCATGGATTCAGGGAGACCATTGTGACTCCAGACCCCTATGGAACCAGGGGTCAAGGATGAAGCTCTGGGGCTCATAGAACCAAGGAGCCATTGTAAAACTGAAACAGGGAAAATTAAAATTAAAATTAATGAGTTAAGGGTAAAAATACAGGAGGATGCTTTAACTAGAAGGGGACTGGCAAGATTCTCTGAGTGCTTAACATTCACTGCCTTTGCAAGAACAGGAGGACAGAGCAAGGCTTCAAGATAAGATAGAGGGGCAAGAATTTGCAAGCAGGATGGAAGAGTGAAACCCATTCCAGATAACGGGGATTCCTTAGACCTCTGAGCCAGCAAAAAATGGTATTAAGGTCTGGAAAGGAACCTAAGACTAATATGCAAAGAAGGTGAGGTAAAAAGTTCAAACTGAGAGGTAGACTGTTTACTTCATCCCAGAACAACCAACAAGGAGCAGTGTGCAGTCACAAAGTGCCGTGGAGCTGATTTTAATATGAAGCAGGGACAGGGGGGATTAGGAAATGAGTATGTATCAGGTGCATTGTGCAATCCTAGTTTGTAGAGAATAAAAAGAAAGGTGCAGGTTGTCAAAGTGTGTATGTTTTTGGAGGAGCTATCCCCCCATTCACCTCAGTGCTCAATAAAATACATACCTATAATTTACTTTGTGGGTTATGAAGTTTTTCTGTGCATCAATTTGGGTGACCCCACTGCTTCCCTGAGATTTCAGGGTGGTCTCTTTTCCCACCTCTGAGCTGGAGCCGGTGCAGAATGCCACCTGCACCGACCACACTGACCTGCGCTGCATCATCTCCTGAGGCTCCAGGGCTCCAGGGCTCCCTCCCACCTCTGGGGCCCTTACCTGGAGTTTTGGGGTAACCCTGAATGTTTGAGTGCCCCCTGACAACCACCCCACCATGAAGGGTCATCTGTGCCCATGTTGACTGAAAGGATGCAACAGTGACCATTATCTTTTCCCAGCCCATCCAGGAGAGTCGGGACACTTGGGTGCTCCAAACATCACCTAGACATCCCCAAAAATCACCTGGATACACCTGGGTAGCCCCCAGTATATCCTAGATCACGGCAAAAATCACCTGGATACACATGGGTACCTCTTGGATCACTGGGTCACCCAAAACCCCTAGGCACCCCCAAAATTGTTGTCCCAAAAATCGTCATTGCTTGGACTGGGTGGACCTGGTGTCCCTAAATTCCCATTGACTTCAATGGCTAAACCCAGTGCCACAAAAATTTTGTTGCTAAAAATCTCGATTTTGGCTTCAGAATTTCCAGAATTTGGACTGAAAATGGAGATTTTTGGGCTTACCTGGAGGCACAGCTCCAGCACAGATCACAGGTGTGGGATCAGGAATTCGGAATTGTCTTCCAGGAATTCATCCAGGACTTCCACAGAACCAGCATCATGATCCTGGAAGGGAAATTTCTGGAATTGAGCCAAATATTTCCCCCAGATTTACCCAAATTACCCCATTTTAGCGCCAAAGTTCCACAAAAGTCCTGTTGAATTTAATGGATAGTCTGGGTGTCGCTAAATCAACCGAGATTTAAACAGGGTAGACCTGGTGTCTCTAAATCCCTATTGATTTCTTTAGGGTAGACTTGGTATCTTTGAATCCCTATTCATTTCAATTGGCAGGCTTGATATCCAAAATATGCCTGTCAGAAGATCATGATAACAAAAGATGGGTAACTCAGAGACATTTTAAAAGACAGCTTATTGCTTTATTGCACCAGTCTCATAGAAGAGTGAGACATTAAAGGTGTTTTATCCAATGTCATAATATCAGAAACCCTCTAATTCTTAGTTACAATGCCTCATATTAGCTTTTTAGCCAATCACATATTTCTTATGAACTTTGCTAACGTCTTGTATCACCAATCATTAATTGCTTTGCTTCCCACAGTTTTGCTGCCATGTGCATTTTTCAACCAATCATATAACACTTCACAAATTTGTAATGATACACCTTAAACTTCTAACTAACTATCCAGCTAACTAACACCATCCTGTCACCCAGACCATGACACTCAGTGTCACATCCAGTCTATGCTGAAACTCTTCCTGGGACAGTGACTCATCCACTTCCCTGGGAAGCCCATTCAAATGCCCAATCACCTTCTTTGTGAAGAATATTTAGTAATGTCCAGCCTAAACCTTCTTTGGTGAAGCTTTAAGGCTGTGTCCTCTTGTCCTGTCACTGTTCCCTGGGGAAAGAGCCCAACTCCACCTGGCTGCACCCTCCTGTCAGGGAGTTGTAGAGGGTGATGAGATCTCCTCTGAGTCTCCTCCAGGATAAACATCCCCAACTCCCTCAGCTACTCCTCACAGGACTTGTGTCCCAGATCCCTGACCAGCCTTGCAGCCCTTCTCTGGACACGCTTCAGCTCCTCCATGTCCTTCCTAAATTGGGGGCCTGTGGGAGTCCAGGGTTTTTCCCTGGCTCCTTTGGGGGTGCAAAAACTCCCTCTGGCAGACCCCTCAGAGACCCCCAAGTGTTGTCCAGGAGCTGCAGGGGCTGGATTTGGCTCCTTGAGAGAATCTGCCCACATTGAAAGAAGAGACACAGAAAATAATGATGAGTAGAGTGTAAATTAGAATGTTAGAATGTAGATAAATAGGTTTTCTTGAATGTTTATGATAAGGGACACGTGGCCAAGATTGAGAATTTGGGGGGTGGACACTTTTTCCTCCTTCTTCTCCATGTCATCCATGTTGGGTGACACGTTGGCACTCTTGGATTGGATGGGGTCAGGGCTGGAACATTTAATAAAATTGTATAGTATTGGTAAAATTTTGTAAACATGTAATACGTAGTACTAACTATATAAGATAAGCCCTGCCTTCACCAGGCAGATTCCACCATGGATGCCAGGCTGAGCAGACTACTGCTGGCCAGGCAAAAGGTCCCAGAGATAAGAAATAATAAACAGTCCTTGGGAAAAGAGAAAACCGTCTCCAGCAGTCTCTCTTCGGTGGCTTCGGGGAAAACCAGGGTTTGAACCACCTTCGTGTCCCTCTGGGGTGATCTCGGAGCAGAGGAGGAACCCCAGACTGGGACAGGGGCCCAGAACTGGACACAACACTTGAGGTGCTGCCCAATCACTGCTGAGCACAGGGCAAGAATCACTGCTCTGAGCCTGCTGGTTGCACTGTTCCTGGTCCAGAGGAGTCTGAGGGGTTGGATCAGGGAAATGGTGAGGAGGGGATGGGGATGGGGACAAAGTGTGATTGATTGACCATCATGAAGGGACTTGATTTTAGTATCTATTTAGACGGCATTAGAAGGTGCTGGGGGTCAATATCAGTTGGACAGTTCTGATATCCCTCTATAAACAGGAAAAGAACCAGGAGAAATCACTTCTCTTGGCATTGTTTTCCATATAGTATATTCACTTGAAATACATTTTTGAAATCTATCCAATTAACCACCAAAGATTTGAAAAATTAAGTTTTCCCCAGGAGCTTTTCTTAAGGGTGTTTTAAACAAATATTTATGAGCCTTTGTCACTGAATTCTGGAACTGAAGATCTCAAGAAAGAAGAGGCCTCTGGAGTAGTAAAATTCATCAGCATCCTCCTAGTGGCTGAGGATCCATCCTCATCAGAGCAGGAATGATGGAACAGAAATAGGAACAGGTGACTCACTGGTCACCCTCTGATCTCATCTGCTTACCTTACCCACTGACCACATCCCACTCAGCACCCAAATGACCATACCTCCAAAGATCAGACCCACTGACCATAACCACTACACACACTCATTGACCACACCCATATCCTACTAACCAGTGCCAACACCCCACTGACCACACCCACTGACCACCCCAATGACAAATTCCATTGACCACACCCCCCTGACCAACTCAGCGACAACCCCTCCGAAAATACTGAGCACATGCAGTCATGATTCTTTCTGCTGTCTCCTCTAAGTTATTCAAAATTCCCCTTCTCCAAGAGCTCTAACTGCTGGCTGCTTCCTTCTCCTATTTGACCAGGCAGAAATACCATAAATACCCCCTTGTATCTCAAATACAAAGAGTTAAACTGCAATGGGAGCCTTATAATTAATTTTACCAAGCTGGCACCATCCCCAGTCTTTTTCAAAAATATCCAAATTCTCCTGCTTTAAACCTTACCCACAGACTGGACTCACTATCTCAAACTGATCACGTGCTACATCCCAATTATAGGATCTCAGGAATTCCAGGGCACACCTGGGGCACATAGGTCTCCTTTTATTAGATATACAATACCATCTCTTGTTGCACCCTCTACAGAGGAGAAGGACCCAACTTGGTTGTCACCCTGGTCCACAATGAAAAATCATCCGCCCACACAAAAAGCAAGGAGTTACCCTTATTAGTCCCCACTGTTGTGTGTTTCTGAAATTATACTCAGCTGGTGTTAATTCCCAGTCAAAAGCCAAATAATTACTTGTTCAAAGATAGCCCTTTCAGAAACTGTCCAGGAAACACCCAAGCGATGAGCACCTGTCAAGTATTGCTGATTAAGATAACCAGAGCCATCAGGAAAGCTACATCTGAATGCCGGCTTCCCATCAACCGAGATCTGCATTCACCAAATTCATTGTTTCCCAGACATGGTTTTGTCCAGCCCCATGCAGAGAAAGACTGCATGAATATGTGCAACAACAAAAAGAAAGACCTCTGCTCCAGGCTATGAAAAACTGTATAAAATCTGGATTGACCAAGGTGGCTTTGTGAGCACTGGGGGATCCGATGTGATAGAGGTTGGATCAGAGTGTGCTCACCCGGCGCCGATCCCGGGCTCAGTGTTGTCCCTTTTTGATTGTGGGTAAGGAGAACCGTATTTCAGTGGCAAAATAAATTATCGCTTATTCTAATTATATTTAATTCGGCTTAATCTCGTTTATAACACCCTCATCTACAGCCTGAGGAACCAGGAGCTTGAGGATGCCCTGGGGAATATGACCACTCTGTGTTTCCAGAAACAATCAAGTGCCTCTTTGTTTCTGCATAGCATTCAGAATGGAACTCATTACAGACTGCCCAGACTGCTTAGTTCCATGTGCTTCTATTTGGTGTGTTCTACTTTTCCTTTTTTTTTTTTTTTAACGTTTCGTAGTATTTTCCATAAAGGGATGCCTTTAGTCACAGTATTGCTACATCAGTATCTACTGTGCTTGTGTTCAGCACAGACAGTAAGGAGCCATGATCATTGTGTACTGAGGTAAAATAAAGTGTCCTGCTCTGCCCTGTGTGACCCAGGTGCTTTCCCAGCCCTCCTCTGTCTCTGCAAGGGCAGTGCCTGTGAGCAGAGGTGGAGGGACTCCCAGCACAGCAGCACAACCAGGGAAAATGGTCCTGGCTCTTCCCACATCTGCTCTTTGCAACTCCACCCTCTCCTTGCCAACCCTTCTCCAGCCCAATTCCACCTGGGCCACAGCTTCCACCAAGGATGTTCCACGAATCCACTCCAGAGCCTGACCTGGGGACAAGGGGCCAGGGCTGTGTGATCAAGAAATCAAGCACGGGGATCATCCAGGTCACTGGGGCCTGGTTTGGGTTCCCCAGGGCAGCAAAGATGTCTGGCAGCTGGAGGAGGGTGAGGGAAGGGCCTCCAGGATGGGGATGAAGCCCTTTGGCTGTGAGGAGATGCTGAGGGAGCTGGGCTTGTCCAGCCTGGAGCAGGGAAGGCTGAGGGGCTCCTCATCCCAGCAAGGACAGGAAGAGTTTAAATGAGTCAGGCTGGTTTCAGCATTTCCTCAACACCAAAAGCAGCATAGCTTACCTTTCTCCATCCACCACTGAAAGCTTTGCAAACAGGGCATTTTTCAAGCCGTTTTCACCGCACTCCAGGCAGAGCATCCTGATACAACACCTTGATTGTGTTTGTATCTATCACAGCATCATCTTTCTGATGCAAAAATCAAAGGGTTAAGAGCTTAGCTGAGGAATAGAAGGTATGCATATAATGATCAGAGTAGAAGCAATGTAGAAAGTTAATAATCAGTGGCTGAGCCAGTAGAGATAAGAAAATAAACCACTTGCTTGGCTTTGTTGTGTCAAGTTGGGCAGATGGAATATTGTTGACGTGAAGAAACCATAACTGCACCTGGACCCTGCAACCAGCCAGAACCAGGTTGGGAGCTTGAACTACGGTCAAAGGGCCCAAGAACCTAGGAACAAGACCAAGGTGAAAAGCTGAAGGCAAGGAAGGCTCCCTGACTTCATCATTAGGAGAACTCTGACCCATTTCAAACGCCCACTGACCCATTTGAAGGAAATAACTGTGCAAGGACTGTGCAAAAGAACTTTGAGCTAATTTTAATACAAAGTGAGCATATGGGGTGTTAGGTAATTCATATCTATAGGCATATTGGGTAACTAAATGAATATGTAAGATTTTAATGGAAAAAATAAGGCAAGAGCCCTGGGTATTTTGCACACCTTGTGGGAGATTTCTCCTGGGCTTGCCCAGCATTGTAATAAATATACTACTTTCTAACTTAAACTGACTGGAGAGTCCTTTTTTCTCTATCAATTGGCAAGTTTGCCATAAGAAACTCTGTTTGGCTGCAAGAGCAGCCTGGGCTATGGATGTCTCTGGGACCTTCCTGGAGGGACCTCCGGTCCCCAGCTGCTCATCATGGGGACAGACAAGACATGCTGCTGGACTGCAGACAAAATTGTACGTTTAAAATGATGTGTATGCCTGTCAGGCCTACACATGGCTAAAAGGCAGCTGGCAGGATGCAGAAGACGTTCTGTGCTCAGTGCAAGCCTGGGCAGTTTTGCTTGCAATCATCGGGAGGGTGCAGTGGCCACAGAAAGGGTTTGTTCTGTCAGGGAGATACACCAGCAGTTCTTTGGGTGAACTGGGCAAATCCTTGTTTATTGCTGCTATTTTAATCATTATTTTGATTGGGTCCTGCCTCTGTGAATGACTGTTTGTGCGATTGGTGAGATGTACTTAGGAAGAAGCGAGCGGGAGCTTGGATCTGTGTTTTCATTTTGGGCAACTGAAACGGCTGGAGAAGAACAAAGTGATTGGGTGATTGTTTAAAATTGCTGTATACTGTGTGCTGTGTTGACAAGAGATGGATGCTTTCTCCCTTAATAAAGAGATACCCTTCCCTGCAGTGATTTTGACTTTTGGATTCGGGTTGTGTGTGGGGAACTCCTGTTTAAGGGGGACGGTATTCCCTGAAACACTCAGTGTTCGGGCTTAACCGATCCCCTGCCCCACTTGTCATTGTGTATTTTAGAGTAATATTGCTACCTTGTGACAAAAGTTACAATTGCAGCAAAATGGTAATTTTCCCCTGTGTCTTCTGTGGTTTTAACTGAATGGAATATATCGAATTTCAGCAGGGAGGTTGGTAGATTTGGACTGGGAAGAGTCTGCACAAGAGGGTCTGGACATTCAAGAGAGAAGAGGAATAGCTTGCTTTTGTGGGTGTTATGAGGTTTTTGGGGCTTCTAGAAGTTGGCACTCTGCATGGTTACTATTACAGTGCAAGATTTGTGAAAAACTTTGTTATTGTTCCTCCGAGAGATGGTAAGGTCTATGCCCTCAGTGTAAATCGAGACATCCTAACCAAGCTGATTTTGAACCTAAGATCCTAAAGTCTGTGTGTGGCAAATCACGTTCTATACTTGCAACTCAGGCATGTGTGTGGGAGAAAGCTTGGGAAAGGACTATGAGGCTGTGTGGAGAGAGATTTGGGTGGAAACAGGATAAGAAAAGAAGGAGGAGATAATGAGTACTAGACAAAGCAAGGAGATTTCTAAGGCTGGTCCTTTAGCCTGTATTTTGACACACTAGAAATAGTTAGTAGGGTATGGGGGCACTGATAAACGCAAAGTTTGATCAACTTTCACAGATATATCCCTCAGCAGAATCCATTAAAACTTCAGGAAAAAATGGTGTTTCAATTTAACTTTGAACTCTTGAGAAGTTTCTTTAACACACTGAGGAACTTACTGTGATGTAAACAGCACCAAATCCCTGAGAGGGTCATTAAAATCCTTGTGCTGTGTGTGTGCTGCTGAGCTGGGCTGGTCTCATGGCACAGAGGCAGATCCCAGGCTCAACCAAGAAGAGCTTCAAAAAGACATTTCTGCTGAGGAGCTGCTCCTCTCCCAGCCCAGCAGGGCTCAGGGCACTGCCTGCAGGCACTGAGGGGACAGGAGCCAGGCACAGACAGGCTGAAGGCAATCAGGATTGGGAAGACATTGAGCTGAGACTTCACTTGGGGAAACATCTTCACAGCCCTGGACATGGTGAGTCTGTGGGTGCAGGGAAATGTCCCCTGTGCTCCTGGAGGGATCTCCTGGAGCCAGCACAGCCCACAGCCTGTGGGATGTGTCAGGAGGACTCTCCCAGTTTCTCTGAGGCACAGGAGGAGGAGGAGGATGTGCTGCAGAGCCGGGCTGTCCTGGGCACTGTCAGAGGGACAGGGCAGTATGGCTCCTGCTGCCAGGGACAGCTGCAGGGGCTGAAGCTGGGGCTGCAGCCAGGGCTGCCCAGGGCTGTCCTGCAGAGCAGCTCCTGCAGCTTTCAGGGCTCTGGGCCAGCCCAGAGCATGTGCCACCTGCCAGGGACAGCTCTCAGCCTGCCTGGCAGCTCCCCATGGACTGTGAGGAGAAGTTGGAGGGGGGAAGGAGCCACCCCCAACAGGGCAGATTCCTCCTGCTGTGCAGATGGTGCTGCATGGCCAGGGCTGCTGTCAATTTTCTCCTCAAGGCAAGGGAAAGGGGCTGTCAGGTGTGTCTGTCACTGAGACTCCTGCACTGTCCCACTGTGCATCGGCAGATCTGCCTCACATCTCCCTCACAAAGTGCCTCCTCGCCCTCCTGTGCCTACAGACAGCAGCAGCAACACCTTGGCTTGCATCATTTCAGTTTGTCTGAGATGCCCTTAAGGTTCTGCTGGCAGGGAGATGCCCCTGGGCAGTGCCCTGTGCTGGGCAGGGGGTGTGCAGGGCAGAGCTGAGCCCCCAGGGCTGGGCTGGGCTCTGGCAGCACTGGCAGGGACAAGGCTTGGATAGTAAGAAACGGCTCCCACTAGGCACAACTCCAGGCAACAGAGAGACAGACAAACCCTTGGTATCCCTCCATCTCCAGCTGCACGGGGAAAGATAGAAAGGTTTAGGGAGACTGACTATGAATCTGGGGCCTTCAAAAAGTCGACTTTATTTTTCAAGCACGTTGTAATTGTGATCAACCTGAATACGAGGGACGTGTAATGAGCACAGGGCAGCTGTGTAGCACCAACGGGTCTGACTGCCCTGCAGCACTGGAAACCTTATTTTCCCACTGAGATCCCCACAGTTCAGGTTGAGAGCAATGCAGAACATGAGAAAGTAACACAGCAGCACAAAACTGAACTAAAAATAAAGCTTTTAATTAAGTTCCCACACAGTAAGAGAAGTGGTTTTAAGAGAATTCCTAATCTAATTGCACAGGATTGACCCAAGGAAAACTATTCCACCTTTTTAATGTCTTCTTTCAACAGTCCACCACGCCCATATGGCAGAAATGTCCAACAGCAGCTCCATCAGCCACTTCCTCCTGCTGGCACTGGCAGACACACGGCAGCTGCAGCTCCTGCACTTCTGCCTCTTCCTGGGCATCTCCCTGGCTGCCCTACTGGCCAACGGCCTCATCATCAGCGCCGTAGCCTACAGCCACCACCTGCACACCCCCATGTTCTTCTTCCTGCTCAACCTGGCCCTCACTGACCTGGGCTACATCTGCACCACTGTGCCCAAAGCCATGTACAATTTCCTCTGGGACACCAGGATCATCTCCTATCTTGGATGTGCTGCTCAGGTTTTTCTCATTTTCTTCTTTCTCTCAGCAGAGCTTTCCCTCCTGACCATCATGTGCTACGACCGCTACATGTCCATCTGCAAACCCCTGCACTATGGGACCCTCCTGGGCAGCAGAGCTTGTGCCCACATGGCAGCAGCTGCCTGGGCCAGTGGCTTTCTCAATGCTCTGCTGCACACGGCCAATACATTTTCCCTGCCCCTGTGCCATGGCAATGCCCTGGGCCAGTTCTTCTGTGAGCTGCCACACATCCTCAAGCTCACCTGCTCAAATTCCTATCTCAGTGAACTTGGGCTCATTGCTGTTATTGTCTGTTTAACTTCTGGATGCTTTGTGTTCATGGTTTTCTCCTATGTGCAGATCTTCAGGGCTGTGCTGAGGATCCCCTCTGAGCAGGGACGGCACAAAGCCTTTTCCACCTGCCTC